>NC_065524.1:21969413-22269413 GCF_006386435.1 Epinephelus moara | reverse complement strand
GTGGTGTCTATTTGCAGCCTGTCTTAGGTGGGCAGGTGCACAGACAGACTTCGCTTCCCTCCTTTCTGCTTCCTCCTGTCATGGACAAAACTCAGGTGGAGGCGATGTATGCCTGCAGGTGTCGGAGCTGTCCTAGTGTGTCACTCCATTGTTCCAGCTCTGCGTTAGTCAGAGATATTCATTGCATTTCCTCTACACTGAACCAATATTTCCCTTCTTGTTCTCCGATTGAGAGATTTGATGAAGACAGCATCACATCATATGCCAGCGTCTGTGTGCACGTGGGTGTGTGTGTTCGCTGTCTAATGGATTTGAGGGTGAATAATTCAGTTGCACAGTGACAGAAGGGCAACGTGCATCACTGTTAATTATTCAGCGCGTTCGTAACACACGGCCCATATGCTCTTCGCCGCATGCGGGTCTTGTGATAGCGCGCGCATTTCAAACACGTACACGTGAATATTCAGCTAGAGGACACGGGAGGGGAAACTTAGTCACAGCATCACTTGTGTGCTGGAGAGCTTCACATGTTCCTCTACACTTTTATTTCCCCCTGAGCTCTTTTTACACAACCACAAGGTCACGATCTCTGTGCGCTAAAGGGAACTACTGTAACAGAGCATAATCTCATATCTCTTGCACAGAAAAGTATTACTGTTGCTAGATTGTAAGAATATAAATAACATGTACAAAAATGTACATATTTTTTTTGTCATACACATAAAGTGCCTCTTTATAAAGCCTAAGTTATAATTAACCCATAAAAAATTTACTCCAGCATTCTTTACACTACCATATAGTTTATGCAGAGCCCAGTATGCAGTAACAACTCAACCTGCATATACAATTGATACTTTACGTGTCTATTTCTGTCTCCTCCGTATGTACAAAATCTACTTGCAGTCGAGTTTTTTCTTATTCATGTTGAGGGCCTAAAGATAGAGGGTGTCGCACAGATTTTTGCATCCTCCAAAGCAACTTCAGAGGCTGTGAAAATAAAACTGACTTGAGGAGATATATCCACCAGTTTCCATACCTACTTGCCACATAACAGCTGTATGTTCATGTTTGCTTGTCTTTGTTTAGCTCTGTTGTCTTTCTTTAGCTGTACAGTATGTCTATATTTGGTTCTTTCGGTGCATTTTTTTCTCTGCACTGTGTGAGGCCATGAAGAGCTACTGAAAAGCAGAGGCAAACTCCCTCTATGTGTCAATATTCCAGCTGAAACAGTTGATTTATCAATAACTTGATTGAGAAAAATAGTTAAAAAATAGTTGCTTCATCAGAATTTGTCAGAAAAAATATTAAATATTCCCCCGTTATAGCTTTTCACTTGTGAGAATTTGCTGTTTTTCTGCATTGTTTCTGATAATAAACTGAAAATCTTCATATTTTGGAGTGTTGGTCGAAGAAAACAAGCAATTCAATGACATCAACTTGAGTTTCAGTAAATTTGGATGGGCATTTTAACTATTTTCTTACATTTTACAGACCAATGATTAGAGAGATACTTTGCCAGTTGTCAGCCAGATTTGTATCATAACAGCGTGGTCAGTATATGTAAAAGAACTGCGGTGAACTTCCCTCCATCTTACCATCACCCGGACCTCCCTGCTTGTTTGACAGTGAAAATCTGCCAGATGATGCATTTTCTCCGACTCTATGGCTGCTGTTCGAACTACAGATTGTACCTCCTTATGTTTGTGTGCTCGCCACCACCACAGACACAAAGAGTACAGAAGAGGATTATCCCTCTCTCTCAAACTTGGATCAAACGCAGATCAAACTATAAAACTTAGCAGAGCTCATTAAATATGAACCAGGGTTCTGTTACTGTAATGCCTATTCCTCACTTAAAATGTCTTCAGAAACATATTAGTTTACTGTTTAACTGTAATACAAGATCTTTTGTTACCAGCTGGCAGCCATATTGTTTTCGGACAGGCAACTTGCATCATGTCACCCACCAGTGGGAGTGTTTATTGGTCTGGGGCTTCGCAGTGCAACCTGGTGGTTGTAAGTTTTCTACTTATTGAGCAAAAGTGAATGCTACAGCCCTTCTCCTCTGTTTTCTCTGGCCATGTAGCACCAATTTTAAAAGTATTTGCATCTTCTACGGCACAGACAGACCAGTTCTGGGACAAGACCATCTTTCCAGCAGTGAGTTCTTTAATAAATCCATAAATATCTTAAGATTAATAATAATAACAATACTACATTGGATTTATATAGTGCTTTTCTGGATACTCACAGATAGATTGATTAATCTTAAGATTATTCTTACATAAATCGAAAGATTAATCAATACTTTTTCTAACACTGCTCTATATTACAATATAAAAAAAGATATGCAAAGTCAAGTATAAAATAATCCAACTGATTGTCAAAGCAGTTGAATATGTCCCACTGATATGCATGACATCAGATAAATTCTTTAAACAAGAGCTCTTTTTTGCAATAATCAATTTAGGCAACCAAATCCAGTAAAATAACAATGTGGTGAGATCATATCATTACAATGCAAATTCACTTAAATTTGACAAATTAAATTGATAATGATAATGCACCATCACTTCCCTAGTGGGCAGGAGATGAGGGCATATGGTAGAAGCAAATGTTTCCATCAGTGCAGCTGAGCGTGTGTGTATGTGTGTATGTGTGTGTGTGCAGTCGCCCTCTTCAGCAGATAGGACACTCTGTCACCTAGAAGTGACTGCTGCTCTGCTTCCACAGAGCTCCCATTGATGCTTTTCTACAAAGGTAAAACTTTCTTTTGTTTTAGCTGCAAGAAAAATTTTTGTCAGTAAGAAGCTTGCCAGACTCGAGCTCAGATAGAGTCAGTTTTTTAGTGGGTTATGTTCTTTCCACCTGTTCTCTTACTCACTCTGATCCATGTCTTTGCATTCTGATGAGCCAGCAAGGGCACTCAGGCACACACAGCAGCGCCTGACCTTCTCAGCAAACAGTGGGCAGCATACCCAATATGGCTGTTTAACATTAGCGTGGAAGGACACAGAATGGATCAAACTGTTACTGGTTTGACCTCGGAGAATATGGACGCCCTCCATACTCTGATATGACCAATGTGAAACTCAGAGGATTTAAGGATGCAGGTGGATAAGAAACAGAGATGAGAGGATATCTGAGGTGGATCAGAGCTGTCAGTGAGCGCTGCGAGTCCTGCTGAGTGAGAGACAGTGAACAGATCGCAGGTCATTGTTTTCTCCTTAGGGAAACAGGAGCTTTAATTACTGACACACCAAAGCAAGCTGTCTATCACTCTGACAGGTCAGCAGTGTATGACTGTGTTTGTGGGAGTGTTTGAGAAAGGCAGAAAGAGACAGATTGGCCTGACCTGATGGGGAAAGTACAGTATTTTGATGATGGGAGATCATTCATACTCCTCAGAGTCAGAACAGAATCAGCATTTCATATGCAAAACACCCACTGAAGAAAAATCTTTTTATGAGAGAGGTGATGAAGCAAATAAATATGACACCATCTTTCTGTTACACTTTGCTTACCCAGGTGGATGCGTAAAACTGCAACTCAAATTATAATGAATGTAGTAATAAGCTGCAGCTCTAACTGTTCACATGTAGCAATAGAAGACTGAGGCTGAGATGAAGATTGTATTGTACATGGACAAAACAGTAACACCTAAATGTTTTTTAAATATGAAACAAAAGCATTGTCTCACCTCTCGTCCAGTCAGGACATGTCGTGCCAGCTTCACCTTAGCGAAATTCCCCTTCCCAATGGTCTTGAGGAGGCGGTAATTGCCAATATGGGGGTGCTCCTCTGTGGAGGTGAAAGAGTTGCGGCATCGCGGCAAGCTGTGGCGACTGGCAGACTTTGTCGGGGGGACTGGGGGTTCAACAAAGCCATCCACTGAAGAGTGCTGCAGGAAAGCCACACATGTCGAGGTCAGCAACATTCCCTGAGTGAAATTTATACAGACACCAATACAACAAGTCCCTGAACCTCTCTGGCTCATTGACAAGCTCAGTAACTCCAAAAGGACCCTCTCTGTTGCCACACTGGCAGCATGCATACAAACAATGCAGCAGAGTGCTGCAGTGGAGCTTTGTGTGTGTGCCAAAGGTGGGATATTCACTGTGCAAACAGAGATGAACCCATTAACCTAGATCCAGATTCAAGAAGGGGATCTAATGTTCTACATGTGCATGAGTGAGCGCATATACTGTAACTACATTTACATGCAAGCCCAAGGAGAACTGTGTGGGAGAGAATCGGGTTCCCTTTTCTCTTTCTGTGACACCTTAACCTCAAAAAGACCTTATCAGCCACGAGACAAGACTCAATAACAATAGACAGTGGGCTCCTTTGACTTTGTGCCTTTGAGAAATACCTACAACATGTGCAGCACAGAGTCACGAATTGAAACAATATTACTGGCTCCATGGCCAAACCCGATAACAACAAGTGTCCCTGTGATATGGCATGTGAAGGTGAATTAGGAACAGCTTGCTATAAGTACAGCGCTGGCACAGGCTACGCGCAGTCTCTGATGGTCTGTTTCCTCTTCTCCACGACAGCTGCTGATGTCAGTCCAGGTCAGAGATCCCATGATCCTCTGCTCCTGAGCACCACACCCAGCCAGAGAATAAAGCCTTGGTCTGGTTACCCAGGCTCCCCTGCTCCCGTTTCACCAGGGAAACGCTACACCCTGCAGGGTGCGCATCACCTCAGCTAGCACACAGGCTGACAGAGGGAGAACTACACTGCAGGATTCAAACAGTGTCACAGTATGGGTTTGTTTGTTTGTGGAAGGAAAGGGGAAACTTTGATTAGATGCCAGTCAAAGTCAGCATCCTTGTTTTTAATGCACCAAAACTCTCTTTACACCATGACAGAGCAATCTGTGCACTGTCTCTATTATATCTGCAGCTGGTAAATATCCACAGTAAGGTGACTTTAGTTGTTTTAATCAACTTTAAATCAGACCTGTCATAAATCCAGTTCATCCTTCAGACACACATGTGCGCACACACAAACACACACTTGGCCTGACTCCAAATTCTGTAAATTAACCAAGAGGCATCTGGACAGGCAGGTGATTAAATACACAAAGTCTGTCTCACTCGCCCATCCATTAACTCCCAGCCACTGACGTTATGTCCTTTGGGGAGGCCAGACATAAAAAATAACACACACCTGCACAGACACACACACATAAAAATAAGAAAGCGAGGAGAGAGCTTCTTCTATTTTGCTGCACTTAAAGCCACTCGTCTCTCTGAGTAATAAGCTGTTATGCAATGCAGTTCAGCTGCTAGTGGGCCCTGGGGCTGCATGATGGAGTCGAACAGAGGCAGGCTAGGCTGGCTGGCTACTGCCAGTGCTGCTGAGGCAGTGCTTTGTGTCTGTGAGACCTAAAACAGCATTAGACTGTTAGACAGTTACATTAGCGCTGATGCATTTCAGAGAGAACAATCAGAGAGCTGATATCATTACAGGTTAAATTACATAACTTTGGAGATGTATTTTCCAATTTAAATTTTATCACTTGAAGATGAATAATCCAGAAATGGAGAGCCAAAATAAATCTCTTTTTTTAATCCTGGGAATAACCTTTAAAAGACTGCTTCCAGCTGTTTCCACTGCTTGTAACACAATATAATATGAGACTGTGCCTCGTCTTGTTTCCAGGGAAAAAAAAATCTGACGAACCTAGATATGTCAGAGCCTGTCAGCATACATACAGCAGTCCTAATTTGGACTGATCTCAAAAGATTTGTATTATTATGCTGTGCTTTGTGGGCGCGTGAGTATGTGTGCGCGCGAGCAGCAGGGGCAGTCGTTCACAAACATTCCTCCACACAGTGAATGAGAAATCTGCAGCCATTTCTTTAGCCCGTTATAAATATATAAATACATGTCTGTATCAGTGTCGTGGCAGCAGAATGGAGAATAATAACACGCTCCCTCCTCCTTCACCTCCTCCTCCTCCTCCTCTTCACCACTGAGCGTGCAGTTACAACAGGGCCCAATAGGTGATGGATGTCACATTGCGATGCTACCAAGCGTTGCCATTGAAAAGTAGGGCAACATCCTCCCCCACCCTCCCTAAATATTGACGTTGTGGACTAGAAAATACCCCCAGTAGCACGAGTGGAGCAACACCATCTTCCTCAGGCCACACAGGCAACGGTTTCATTCTCAACATTAACATTCAAGCTTCGCATGTATCATTAAAGCCAGCACACTGACGCAGTGCGTTGTCGAGGCTAGCCGTATTGTGCACAGAAACTGGGGCAGACACAACCAAACTGCACCTTTATTCTAGGTTATTCTAGGCTTTTTATTCCCGTCGGAGGGGAAGAGGAGAAAAAAAGCCGGGGTGCTCATTGGTCGAGTCGCTCTGCAACACTAGCCCCAAAAAGCGCTGCCATAAACCTGCACCGAGCAGTGCGCAAAATAGCCACATAGCTAGGTCATTTTTATGCCGTTCCCACGTCCGGCGTAACACCGGCGTCCATGGATAACAAGCACTTACATTCTCGGTGTCACGCTCGTTCACCGTGGGCAATGGCGTTCTGGTCGACATCTTGTGTGCTTCGCAGGCCGCTCAGCGATGCAGCGGGCTGGGCAGAGCAGAGCAGACACGGCGCGGTCCGTCGGTGCCTCCGTCCCTCTCTCTACATCCCCTGTAAACACCGCAAACGGCGGCCCTTTTTTACCGCAGCATAGCGCGCGCAGGGCCCAGCCGACACGCCAGATTTTCTTATTGGCTTTGTGCACTTCCCCTCAGGTAGGCTAGTGGCAGACAGAAAAGGAGGAAAGAGAGACTGAGAGAGAGGGAGAGGGAGTGAGAGGGGGGCAGGCCAGGAAGATGCGTCGGTAGCGGCGGACGGGTCTGCGCAGCGCATCTCAAACCTCCCACCAGGAAGGATGGAGGGATCTCTCTCTCTCTCTCTCTCTCTCTCTCTCTCTCTCTCTCTCTTTCTCTCCCTGCCTCTAGGCTACACACACTCTCCCTTTGTCTCCTCTTTATAGCTCATTATTCAAGTCACCAGAAAACTGTTAAAGCACACAGTTGGCACAGTGTCTGTCAGATTTGGACCACATTAACCACAGCCTGCCAAACCTGGAGAAATATTTCATCATGCAGCACAGTAATTATACCCTTAAAGTTGATTTTGTAGTGTGACTGAATACATGTCTCAATTATGGCTGGAGTGATATAAATCAATGATATTTTGTTGTGTAAATATGGTTTAACAGCTTAGTGATTAAGATTTCCTGTGGTTTGAATATGACAATGTGGTAAACAGTCCACAGAGAGGCCTAGTTCAAGGGTGAGGCCTGTGTCACACTGCAAACTGGACAGACTTTGCCATCTGTTGGACAGTCACAGCATTACACCCCTCATTGTTCCCCCAGTCGTGATCGATGATTTTTTTTTCTGAGTGAGCAGGGAACAAAACATGAGTCTGCTACTAAGAGGCAGATTTTGTCTGCTTCCCATCCGTGAAATCATTACCTGGGTTTTTCAGGGTGTGGTGATGATGTTATGACGTGTGCATGCATGCAGGTGTGCATGCGCAGTTTGTCCAGTAGGTGTCAGGCTGCACCTGCAGTATATGTTGCACATCTGCAGCGTCTGACATGTGGGGCCCAAACAAATAATGCTATTACTCATCTTTTTTTGTCATGAATTACCTTCAGCTTTTATCCTCTGTCTCATAAGTCATGATTGCACTGACACGTCATATTGTGATGAGGAACAAGCTGTGTAACAGGAGTTAATGTCCATTACTGAGTCTCTTGTATGAGATGTCACATCTTCTTTGTCCCTTTGGTATTATGGTGGAGTTTCAGGCAGACAGTTGCACCTTCCTGGGCGTTACATGACTGATGGTTTGTCTCACGCAGCAGAGAGGCCCCAACCATAACAATGGACACAGCATGATATAACGTATCACAATAAGTGATGGATATAGGAGCTGAAAGCCACTGAGAACATTAGGTCTGTTTTTGTGGTTTTGAGGTATCTGTGGTTTATTTTTCAGCGACTACAAACGACATCAGCTCACTGGGACCACCACCATCCTTCACATCAGGTTGGAGTGCTCAGATTCATTGAAAAATGTTTTGTCTTCATAACGTTTTTAGGGGGAGATACCAGAACAATATGCAAAGAGATAAGATGGGTTCAACCAAACAAAAGGGGTCCAACACTGGATCTTGGCATGTAGATGGGCATTTTTGGAATTCTGCATCTGATCCCTGCGTGGATCAGGTCCCAACATAGCAGATCTTATCCTCTCTGAGCCCTAACAACTGGGACCAGCTAAATAATTCCAGCAAGACACATCCTCTTACTACTAATAGTGAGATTGTTGGCTGTGTTTTGCTCGTATCTATTTTAGATTTGATAACATGTACTCAGTTTTTACGCACTAAAATGAAATAAAATTTTGTTTGTGTCTATCACTTGGGAAGGTGAAATTATCCTAAAATAAAATGCAACTTTTTTTTTTCTTTTGGTGTTGTAAGCAGAGGCCTTCAGCACTCTGTCTTCTCTGTCTTAAAGCATTCACAGAGCAGTGTGTTCGTGCCTGGGATTTGCATTCTGTACCTGAGTTGCACTGCTGTGGAATGTAATGGGCACTGACACTGGTTTAATGAGTGCATGTACACCCAGGGCCAAATGCAATTACATGCTCTCACAGGCAACCATCAAAAAAGTAGGCAGCTGTTAACCACCATTCATCGCGGATGGTCATGCAGTTAACTGTATTTGCAGGACAGGGGGTGAGAGGAAAGAGTAGAAAGACAGAGAGAGAGGGGGGAGAGAAACTAAACTCATTATGAGACAGATAGTGGAGTAGCATCTGTCAGCATTGGCACTTTACCACAGCTCTTTTTGCCTGACTCAGTTTCACCAGTGAAAGTCAAGCCACGCTTTCCAGTCAGTAACAATGTTTGCACACATCCTGCAGAAGTGTGGGAAATACCGCGAACAGCCTCTTCAGGAAGGAGGATGTTTTGTACAGTTTTGCATTCTTACATTCAGCCACAGTTTGTGCCTCTCACCATTACATTTAAACACAGACCTAAGCGTCTGAGAAGTAAATCGGCTACCTGGTGATGTTTGAGAAGGCTGTTTAACTCTCACCGATGTTCTGAAAGTAATGTAAAAATCCTCAGAGATTCTTTAAACCATCGGAATGAAAATATTTCCTCCACTGCAGGATAAAATAAAAGGTTTGTTGCAGTATTTCTAATCCAGGTAGTGGAAATTACATAATGTCCTTGCTCTTTCTGTGCACATAAGTAAAGCATTATTTTGTATGAAAATATAAAACATCAATTTAGACAAATATACCAATAATCAGGTTTTTTTTTTAATGTTTTTTGGTTCATGTTAAAGGAACAGTGTGTCAGATTTAGTGGCATCTAGTGGTGAGCACTGCAGACTGCAACCAGCTAAAACTTTTTCCATGTGCTAAGCATCAACTCCCGGTTGGGATTCCTTCAGGGTTTATAGTTCAGGAGGTTTTTACTGGGAGCCAAATAATCCGCAGAGGTTTCGTCCTTTCCAAAACAAAAGGACCAGGTGATTAAAAGCTGTAGAAACACTGAATAAAGTAATTTCATATTACACATCAGTGTTTCTCCGATGCTGTTTGGCCGCTAGCCCAGCACCTACTAATGTGTGCTCACCTTCTTCCTCTAATAACGTAAGACCCAGATGTTCAAAAGGTTTTTACCAGGAGCCAAATTATCAACAGAGGTCTCTTCCCCTGCAAAACAAACAGACCAAGTGATTTAAACTGGTAAAAACACTGAATAAAGCAGTTTCACATTTGAAAATTACTGTATCCCAGATGCTGCTCGTTGCGGAGGGGCTGCTGCTAACTTCAGAGACCACTGCATAAACTTGAATAGCCCTATCTAGCGCCAGTGTTTGGTTTGTCCGTTCTTAGCTACTGTAGAAACATGGCTGTGAGACAAAGAAAACATGATTATTATACTGTATTCCATTTTTACCAGTATACCCCCCTCAATCCTACGCACTTCTCTTCTTAGTGCTTTGTCGATTTCGCATAGCACTTCTTTAGCACTGTTAGACTCAACTGTTAGAATGGACAACATGTCAAAATATGTGCAACAGGGCCAGGAATTTTGGGAACCTTGGGAAACAGGTTTAAAAATATTTTTTATTGTGCAGCAGACAGAATATTTTTCATCCAGATGGTTTGAAGAGCCTTTAAGGATTCTGGAAATACCTTCAGCTCAGCCTTGAGTGTTGTTAAAGTCCATTCTGGGTGTTTCTTTTTTCTGAAAAATTTGCTCTGTGAATGAAATGTATTGGTAACACATGAGAGACACAAACTGGGGCTAGCTCACATTAGATTCACGGTCTAGTTCATTTTAAAGGAACATGTGCCAACATGATTAAGTCCAGTTTGGGTAAATACAGTCGAAGTCTGAAGTCTGTGTTCTGATTTACTACTGTTACAGCTATATATCACTACTGTCCTAGCACATGTTGTAGCTCTAATCAGCACACATCAGTGTGAGCTAAAAACACATAAAGGTATTACAAATAAAGAGTCATCAGTAGAAATTCCTGCTTTAGAAACGTGTTAACTGAACACCTTACAAGGCAGAGCTTGCACTCCGCTGTCTGCTCTGACAAGTCAATAAAACCCACTGGTATGCTGAACATTTTTGGAAGGCAAGATAGATATGAGGCTGTGGTGGAATTTGATCAGGCAGGGAGCCAGCCTCCTGTTCATTACAGAGCTTTCCAGCAGCAACACACCCTCCCGGTGAGCACACCTCAACCTGAGGAAAAGTATTACTGACTGGCACGTCAACAGCCCGCGCCCACCCTTGGCCTCCCCTCCACCTGCCTGTCTTCATCGCTGTCACATATGCATGTGCTCACACACGCTACATACAATGCACGCGCACACACACACACACACACACACACACACACACACACACACACACATCATGTACTGTCTCAATTTCTCCCAAGTTGTATTGGGAGGGATGGCAGGGAAGTGGAAACTATGAAAAGGCTTGAAAATCCAGGGCAGATGTGAGCTGACAGGGTGGGAGAGATGGAAGTTGACTGGGAGCAATGAGTGTAAGTGAGAATCTTTAGATTTAACTGCAAAACTGTCTTTTATTCATGTTTGGTTGGATTATTTTCTGACACTGTTTGGGAGAGAGGCAGTGATAGTTCATACTGAAAATACTTTAATTTTGGAATATAGCCACTCAGTATTCTGAAGCCTCATTTTAGTAGCTTCAGATAAACCTTTGAATACATTTTTACACAGACGAAAGACTGTGAATTTTGTCCCAAATCACTTATCTGTACATTGAAAGCCCATGAGGAATGGATCTCTAAATGGCAGAGGAATGAATACAGTAAGCAAAATCATCCCAGTATCCATATGGGCACCTGACTGTTGTTTTAAAGGGACAGTTCACCTCAAATTTCCTCTTACCTGTAGTGCTATTTATCAGCCTAGATTATTTTGGTGTGAGCTGCTGATTCATTCATTCATTTTTTTCCCTAATTGCTTATTGGGGGTTTCCAGGGGCTGGAACCTGTCCCAGCTGACATCAGGCGAGAGCTGCTGGGGTACACCCTGGACAGGTCACCAGACTATCACAGGGCTGACACACAGAGACAGACACATTCCCACCCACGGCTAATGTAAAGTCACTAGTTAACCTAACCTGCATGTCTTTGGACTGTGTGAGGAAGCCGGAGTACCCAGAGAAAACCCACGCTGACACGGGGAGAACACACAAACTCTGCACAGAAGGGTTTCCCCCCACCTTGGATTTGAACCCTCTTGCTGTGAGGCAACGATGCTAACCACTGCACCATGCCTAGGTGACATGCCATCCGACATCCCTTCCACCTTCTGAAAACAAAGTCAGCTGGTATAGTGTGTCACTTTAGAAACTTGCTGTGAGCTTGTTGTGAGCAGTTTCATGTAGGAAGTGTTTCCTTTCTACCAAACTATACCTGCCAACCGTGTCACTGCACAGAAGCAATCAAGGAAACATGGTTGGCAGGTGTAGTTCATGAAACTGCTCACACCAAGGTCTGTGGATTATCTTGAGTAACCGGGTCATGGTTTCTGGAAAGAGACATTACTTTTTTATTTGAGCACCACAAGCTGAGTGTCATCTAGCTCCATTAAGTTGTAGAGAAGGCAGACTCTCTATGGCTGATATCTCCAACACTCGGCAACTTACACCAAAACAATCTAGACTGATAAATAGCACCACAGGTGAGAGGAAAAATACGTATTTTTGATTCTGGGGTGATATGTCCCTTTAACACAGACTGAACCTATCCTTTAATGCAGCTAGGTATAAAGGAGAGGGTAGCATGTGTGTGAGGAAGCCCCCCTCTGGCAGTGACCTTTCTTTTAGGATTATCTCCCTTGAACTATCTCCTGCTTCACCTTGACACCTTGACTCCACCTAGCTGGCAGACTTGCCCTACATCACCACAGAATCAGCAACACTTTGTAGCCATACCTTACAAATGGTTGTAACTAAGGGTTTTATTAATGATTACTAAATCATTTGTGATGATTTATAGATCAGCTTGGTCACCAGAAGAAAATGTTCGCATTGTACATTTCTGCAAACCACGAATATGTTTCATTTTCACATTTCATAGATATCATATCAGTTTCTAAGGTGACATAGTATATTAGCTGACTTTGTCATCAGAAGGTGAAAGTTATGTTTTGACAATGCTAGGGTGTGCGCATATTTGGTGCAGCAACAGAAATTAAGCCTCCTCTGAATGAAGCAACACTTCCACAGAACTAGCTGTAGCCTATCATGATGTACTCCAGGCCCAGGGTACTTCCTCTTATGACCAAGCTGCTAATGATAAACACTACACTGTGCAGAGGGCCCCCAGAGGAGAAATATAAACTTTTTCCTCTATATGAACTTGAATCATAAAAGGCAATGGCACTTACTGTTACTGTTACTGTACTTGGGGATAATTATCATCCTTGTATATCATGTTTTCCCTTGTAATTATGTCATAATTCAAAGGCTTCCCCAGCGAGCTTAAAACGGTCGGGTACGTCATCATGTAACAAACTCTTCTCTGAGGAACGGGCCTATTAATTGTCAGTATATAATTACATTCACAACACCCCAAGGGCCCGTCTCGTTTAGTCATCTCAGAGTTACTGCTACAAACTATAATTAGAGAATGTAATCACACAGGTATGGACCTCCAGGATTTATTTTTTCAGCCTGACTGAAGGCTGATTGAAATGACATCTGTGGTTGGGCACCAGGCGGGGAGTGTTTACGACCTGGCATGTGTTCAACTGCCACATGCAGTGGCACCGGGCAGCATACCATACCAGCAGAGTTCACAATTTACATACACAAACACGCATGCATGGACGGCTGGTTTTGCTAACTTGTTGGACGTGTGTATATGCTTGTTACCTTGAGAGTGATTTCTTAAGTGGCGTGCATGTGTGTGTGAGTGTGTCTCCCTGTGAATGCCCTTGTGTGGTTATGCCACCCTCGTGTGGCACTTTTTGCCAGTGTTAACAAGTGACCTCATCCCATCATGTCTTTCCGATCTCAAATGCCATCCAATAAACTACTCATTTCTCACCTCTTCATGCACTCTCTCCCTCTCGCCATTAAAACACCTCTTACCCCTCTCCCTGACACCCACTCTGAAAGAGCTCAAGACAGGAGAACATAAAGCAAAGGCACGCTATGAAGTGATCGTGACTGATTTCCCAGTGAGAAGTGATTAATCACTTGAGTTTCAGCAACATTTTTGTGATGTAGGCCCTGAGGTTAAACCTCGAGAAGTCTGAAGCCAGTGAATGTTTGAATTAATGTAGTTCTGCTGAACCTTAAAGACTGTTTCAGCATCCCATGTGTGGGTTTTTGTTTCATTTTTTTTCTGTATGTTTGTTGCCACATTAGTTGCATGGCTGCAGGGATGATAATGTCAGTCAGTCTGTCATATTGCATGGATTAAGATGACATTTTGTACAGCTATCACACTCCTCTGAGGGTGAATCACACTAACTTTGATGATCCCTGATATTTCCTGTGGCGCGACCATGAGGTGAATGTTGTCACTTATTCTGAAAATGAAATATAGGTTATCCAGAGAAATGTCTCAACTTCAGATTGCTTTTAAATTTTGGGCAAACATTAATTGATCCCTGACAATATATTCTAATAAATTGGTTGATCCGATCTTTCCTTTAGCACCACAATGAGGTTAACATTTGGAGTTTTAAGTGAAATGTCTTCAATTTGTCAGCATGCTAACATGCTAAACTTATTTCAATCAGGAGAGACAGAAGGATGAAGATAATATTTAATACCAAATATGAGTGTACAGATTAACAGATGCTTTGTGCTGATTAAGATTTAACAGAAGTCTTTGGTGCTTGTACACCAGAGGGAGATACTTTGTGACAGAGGGACATCTGTGAGGCAGCAGGATAAATCCCCCCATGGAGTCCAGACACTGGTGGTGATGGTGGCTGATGACTCTGAGGCTGCTGACTGCTGTGGCAGGTGAGGCTGATGAATCTGTAAAGACTAGGTTGTGATGGGGAGGTGGAGGTCACACACGAATGCAGCAAGAAAGAACTATGGCAGAGAAAGATCCATATTTAAAATGAGGAGCAGTAAGATGATAGGCTGACAGAGAAGGTGTGTCGCTGTGCTGTTGGTTGATTGTGAATCAGCTGATGACTCAATTGACAGCGACAGACAATGACACCTAAAAATAGTGAGTGAGCATACATGCAAGTAATAAATGTGAAAACTAACAGCCTGAGCATGTAAAGTTTTGTCCTCCTGACTAAACTTTTCGCTTGAGCTTCATATGGCAAAAATCCTAAACATTTGTACATGATTGTCACTGCATGTTAGCATTCTGATGTTAGCATTTAACAAAGCAGCACTGTGCCTTGGTATGAACCCACTGAACCGCCCAGTGTGGCTTTTTGAAATAATTTTGTGTTTTTACTTTTTTGGGAGGACATCACAAAAGACACAGGAAAACATAAGGGATTTCATCCTCTCCTGCATACTGCAAATGTGTGTAATCAAGGCTGAGTTATCAACAAGGCAAAGCAGCCAGCTGCTCTGGTACCCTCAGGGACCTTGAAGACTCCAAGTTCACCAGCAATTATTTTGTGGTGACTGAATCAATTGCAAATTTGTTTGTTTTTACTGTATGCACCACAGAAACCAGAAAAATCACAGTATAAACTGAAATGACGGGTTACCTTAAAGGGAAACTGCACTATTTTTCAACCTGAACTCTATTTGCTCATGTTTTTGTGTCTAAGCGACTAATGGGAACATCAGTATTTAAAACTGGTGCAGGACTGAGTGAGAAAGCTGAAAGCTGCAATACAGACTGCAATATAATCTTCAGGTCAACAGCACATCCTTTGCTTTTGCCACTGACAGGATCACATTGTTACTATGAGTGTCTGACAAAAAAATAAACCATTTTTCTTTACCTTTCCCTTGATCCAGTCTGTTATTGTGTCCAACCAAGTCTCGCTCGAAGAGAAGTCTCGTTCTGAAGTCTCATGAGTTGAGTTGTTGCAGGGTTGGGTTTAATTTCAGTAACTCAGCTACAGGAATCTTCTTGAAGATGGGTTGTGTCAGTGTCTTTTGTAAATATTCTATATATTTTTGTGTCATCCACAAAAAGATATGCGTCAGATTGTATCACTCTTGGTAAATCATTTCTATAGACAACAAAGAATACAGGGCCCAGTACAGATCTCTGTGGACCTCCAGAGGTCACTACTTTCCAGCCTTCCACCACTTACTACCACCTGCTGTTTCCTCTTACATAAGAAATCCCGTCTCCAGTCTATAACTCTATTGTCTATACAATATTTCTTTAATTTTGACAGTAGTCTTTTTTGAGGAACTGTGTCAAAAGCTTTTTGAAAGTCCATATGCAATCAACCGATTGTTCTCTATCCACAGCTGCTGATCACTTATCAAGAACTGTTAGAAGATGAAGTGTAGTTGATCCTCCAGATATTAATCCATAGTTTATTATTAAAAAGTCTGTTTGATTTCAGATTATCAACAATATACGCTCTGATTAGAAATCAATGCTCAATGCTTGGCCAGTTTCAAAAACTGTTGCCCCCATTAATCGCGTCCAGGTTGAAAAGTACTGAAGTTTCTCTTTAAGGTAACAGCTGTATAAATACCCATTATTGAGGCCTTTATTGTACAAATCAATTAATCAATCAATTTACTGCAACAATTACTGAGAAATAAGGGCTCAGTATGATGGAGGGTGGGGAGGGCACACCTCATTTTTACAGTGGGACCTTCTAATGCAGGGGTCAGCAACCTTCACTGTCAAAAGAGCCATTTTCTGGCATAAAAAAGTATGTCTGGGGCCACTAAACATATTTGAGCCTCATGTTGGAGGTAACAGCCTATTAAGTCTAAATTACGTCTAAATAAGCACTGATCATTCATTGAAATGTTTTACCACCAGTTGGCTACCCCTGCAGTGACTATTTATGATTATTTGGTAGTTTAACTTTGTAGTGTTGGCGGTGAAAGCAAGTGAATTAGTTTGCGCATGATTTAATTCTCTATTTTCCTCCAAGACTTTTTCCTTTTTGGATTTGGAATCAATTACTTTCCTAGCTAGGGGGACTCAAAACAAGCTCCCACTGAGGCTCCACAAAATTCAGAAGGCGCCAGGCGTATGAATCTCTCTTTTTTTAAAAACAAAATTGGGAGTATAGACTACACATTTTTACAGTTGGAGAATTTAAGAATCACTTTATCATTTTCATTGATTTTTCTTCATGTCAAAGTCACAGGGAGCCACTGGAGAGGGGCTAAAGCGATGCATGCAGGTCCAGAGCTGCAGGTCACATATCCCTATTCTAATAGGTTGATCTGGCCCTGTTGATAATACACTATTTGCATACTGTATGCAGTTGTAAGGCAGGTGTACTGTATTTCCACCTTAACCAGACCTAAGAACTTGAGAAAAAATTGTATCCTGTTAAAGCCCTGAGGACGTACTGACTTTGAGAATTAGCTAACCTCCACCAACTCATCATCTTCACTGATGATGTTATGCTACATTCCTTGCTTCCTGGAAAATTTGACTGTGTAAATACATGACTGTTTAATATGAACAGCTGAACAGCTCTCTAAGATCTGATCCCAAACAAGTTCAGAATAAAAAAAAAACACACACACAGTAAGAAACAGAGGGCAGTTATTGCATCACTGGGATACTGTAGTGAAGAGAGGACAGAGGGTAACAAACATTCAACTTACTGAACTTTCATGACTTTTTTTTTCTTCTCTGTGATCTTCATCCAGTGACTTTGGCTTTGATCTATTTAATAAATCTCACAGTGATTAATGAAATGTCTAACTATATGCAGGGAGATTAAGTTAATTATCTCCACCGCTACCCTGAGTGGAATATTAATCAAGAACAAGAACCTGAAAATGTTGCTCCTCTTAAGGAGTTCAGCACATGGTTGAGTCACAGAAAAAGTGGGTGAGCAATGTTTTCTCCCGGGGGTTGAATCATGCACGGACAGCAAAAACACAGAGCTCCAATGAGCGTCGAGCTGAAGATGGGGTTAGGGGAACAATGACACATCGTGTATCATCTTACATGTCCCAACGCTGCTCTGACTAAAGCTCTAGACAGCAGAATGATTGAGTAACAACTTACCATAAAACCCCTCCCAACCAATTTCACATCTAAATATGTTGTGTGTATGTGTGTGCAGGCTTCACATTTGTCCCTCAGCACACATTGACTCAACATACTATATTACTACTATATCCCCTCTGGATCTCTTTAAATAAGATAGATATGATGGCTGGGGCATCATGTTCACTGCATTTATCATTGTTATATTCAGATGAAATCATCCTTACATTTTCCCCAAAAGCATTGGAAGAGCAGCGGAGCATTTCACACAACCGCTGAATTTTCCATTATACTGTATATGAAGTCAGAGCTTGTTCACTTCGTTGCAGAGCAGCATCTTTTTCGCACATTTTCCCTCTTTCACACAAGGTGTTTGAAAGAAAAACCAGAACAACCTAGCCCCATTTATCCATCATATTTTATTCAACAATATAGCTCTTCAGAGTACAATCAATATAAGATACATATGACAAAATATATTTTAAATAGAGGAGAAAAACATTAAGGCATTTCAATGAAGGAAGTCCTGACAGCATGAATGATAAGATTAGTGTTACATTTTTGTGTGTGTTTATACCTCTAAGGCACTACGGCATGATTGCTGCTGAAACCACATAAAAGATGGATAACTTTCTACCCTTGCAGAGTGGTGACAACATTTCCAATGTGGTTTTCAGTGCTGTGTGTCTACAGTGTACAGTGTTTCAGCAATAGGCCAGAGCAGACACGCAGAGTCATGAAAGGCGAAGCAGGTAGTGAAAGATTTCTCATTCTGCTGAAAAAGTGTGGTGGCATTGTATTAACACTTTAATAATCCCCTGTGTCACACATGAACCAGCTACAGGGCAACGCACTGTAATTACGTTTATCACGCAAGCCAACCTGGTGCCAGTGTGACTTCTTGACTGGGACCGACATTAGAAAGCCCAGCTGTTCCCTCTGAGAATCGCCGTGGCACCAGCAAGCCGTCGACTGGCCGAGGTGTGTTATGAAAGCCGTCATTTCCTGTGCGTGTTCGAGTTTTAAAAAAAAAAAAAAAAATCTCTGTTATTGCCTCTGTGACCGAGGGCTGCGAGGATGGCATCACAGAAACGCATAAACAGCTCAACCACATCCACTGAACCTGGGGGCAGAGAACAAGCTCCTTCTCACTCTTTCCCTTTCTCTCCCTCGTGTGTTTCACACTTTCACTTGCTTGCATGCATAAACAAAGCCAGGCACACTCACACACTCACTCACACAAACATCCACACACACAGATTTGTTACCTTGGTATGTACATGACTTAACTCGTGGGAGTAAAGTCTACGAGCATCAAGCCTGTTGTCATGCAGAGTTTAGTACTCTCTCAACTAACAGGCAAATTCCCTCCCTTTACACTTCTGAACTGTTCTGGACTTCTCTGGAAATTATTACTCATGAGTAAAACTATACAGAAACTTGCACGAATAGCGTGGCGCAGCAGCACTAACCCCTACAGCATTTATCAACAGAAGCTCTGATTTACAAGGTCTGTCAATTATTTTTGTAACAAAAGCTGCTCATATTGGGTTATTTGTCATGTACATATATATATATATATATATATCTAGAAAACAGGATTTCTCTCTCTTTCTTACACTGATGCACACACAGGTTAGTGTAAGCAGGTTTGGTCTGAAACAAAGTGATAAATGTAGGTACAGCTGCATCAAAAATTCATCACAGGATGTGTGTCCACTAGGCCTCTTTTCCTGAGTGCCACTGCTCTGTTTCCAATTGTTTTTAGTATGGAAGAATTTAAAGTGGAAATGCTGCATCAAGCATCTCTGTTATTTTTCTGATGTCCACCTCAGACACTAAAAGTAAAACAGGTCTCAGCTTTAAAGATAAAAAATATATATTGTTAAAGTCTGTCGTTGAAACACAGTACATGACTCCTTAAGGACACTTAAACCCACCATCAAACTGCTTCCCAGCACCTTGAGAGAAAAAGATGCCCAGTGGTCACATTACAGCATGGGCTGGTCTGTCATGAGCAAGCCTATTGAAACCATTGTGCTGCTGAGTGAGTCTGGGACAGCCTATGTTATATGTTGTATTGCATGAAAATGTACAGTATGTTAATGCTGATACAGGCATCTGCTGTGTTACACTGCTAATGTTTGCTGAACCAGACGTATGAGGGGCTGCCGGGGATTGCGGTGCTCAGAAGGCGTAGGGCCCGACTATGATGGTGAGCCGCAGCAGTGAGCTGGAACGGTAGTTCATGGTCAGATGATGGGTGACCATCTCCAGGTCCACGACGTACTCCCTGGGGCCTGACAGAGGCTTGGTTAGCACCAGCATGGCACTCACGTTGCTGGAACGCTGCAGGGAAATATGATCAGTGTGTAAGCATGTGAATACAGTTGGCTACTAATGTCCCATCACCCCCAGCTGTACTTTGTGTTTACTGCTTTTTAGCACGTTAGCATGCAAACACTCTAAACATGGTAAACATTATACCTGCCTGACATCAGCATGTTAGCATGCTAGTGTTAGCATTTAGCTCAAAGCAGTGCTTATGGGCAGCCCATAGACTGTGTAATACAAATGAACATCATGACAGCTCTATGGATGTATAAAGAGAGGTGGATACAGCGTTAGATGTTGTCCCCTGAAGACAGAAAAGTTTAACTTCTGCAGTATGAAATTACCCCAATCATTCGCATTGTGGGGCCCATAGAGCAGGCACACTTGGCTTCCGCCGGCTGAGCAGCTAACTTCTGGTTTAGCCCTCCGCTAACTTCAGTAAGGATAAAATGATTTAATCACATGGGTCTTCTGGACTTTTGAAATGTTATCAGACTGAATGAAATGAGTCATTTCATGGGAGTTGTGATGCTAGAAAAAGTTTGTGGACCTATTTGCAGACATCTTTCACAATGTAAGTCTAAGGGGAAAAGTCTTTTTTGGCCCTATGGCATCACATAACAGACCCTAAAGTTGTAATTCCACATTTGGCCACTATGTGAAATTGGCTTCAAGGCCCGGCTCTGTGCCTGAGGGCTTGGACAAATCCCAAAAAGTGAAGCCAAAACATCTCTTTAGGTCATAATCTCCACCCTCTCCATGTTAGCAGATGGGACACGGGCCAAACTAAAAGATCAAAGTACATGCCAAATACACTTTTCCCAAAGATCGTTTTTGTCATTTTAGGTAGTTTTTATCACACTGCTGTATAATCAAGTGTTCAATTTTCTGATAAGTTTGGTTATAGTTTGTTATTCGATGCTATAAAAAGAAGACTTGATGTCATGATTGGTGGCTGTGTGTGCCAATTGAGGGCTAGTGATCAATGGCACTGCTTGCTGCTGTATCCAGGATATTTTGGCTTCATTTTTGTACAGTGGGGGGAAGTGGAGACACATTGTCCGTCTTCATATACAATGGTGCCGCCAAACAAAATCATGGTAAATCTCAGTCTCTTTTTTAACAGACAAAAAAACAAAAGAAATTTCCATCTACTTACCCGCAGGAAAAACTCTCCTCCCTCATTCCCAGCTTTGATCCTGAAGGTGTTGTGTGTGTTGGCGTACATGTTGGTGGCCTGAATCTGGAAGATGTCCGCTGGCACAGTCCGGTCCGCCTGGATGCTCATGTATTTGTATACAATTGATGGCGGGAGACCCTGGCACTCAGCCTGAGACCGGCAGATACAGCGACTGCAAACACACAACAATTAAAACAATCTCTTAGAAACTGGCCATACTGGTGAGAGTGACACAAAAGAACTGGGTGATGTTTACTGACTTCTCAGAGGTTTTGGCGTAAGGCGCCTCACAGGGGTTTCTGGGATAGCAGCGGAAGCCTCCGTAATAGTTCCAGCACATTTCATCGTCTTGGCAGTTATGGGTCCCTGTCTCACACTCATTTATGTCTTGTGATTGGCAGAGCGACAGAAGAAAAGAGAGAAAGCGAGAGAAGTATTGAGTAGTCAAAAATAGCTGGATGACAGTGCTAGTATCCCCCACTTCCAAAACACACACAAACTCTACACGCTTCATGAAACAGAGCTGTGAAAACACACAGTTCAGGATGTGTACAATTTGGGAACAGTGTTTTAGAGCTGCAGCTGCGTTTCCAGCAGCTGTGGAGGTGAAAGGAAACACAAGAGGGAAGCCTGCAGATCTGTACTGGAGGGAAGCCCCAGATGCAACCCCACACAGGCCTTGCTGCAACTCTTCCCCCTGCAGTACCATGAAAATAACCCCATCAAACATGCCTCAAACCACAGGGCTATTTCTGGCACAGCAACCTGGATTCATCACCGTAAGGTCCCTCTGACACAACCAGCCGGATTCATGGCTCCCTCTATAAAGCCTGCACCTGACCGAGGGGGAGAGGAAAAAATAACAGCTCACCCTTTGAGCGAGCGCCGGAGCTTCAAATAAATCCACTTCAAGAAACCAACATCATGCATATAAATTCACAGAGGTGGCTTTGCGGGGCAACACAAAGTTGCTGTGTTTGTGTTGCCTAACCTCTGCATTCTTTCCATGACAGTACCGCGTGAGAGTGGCTTTCATTCCTGCTTGAGAGGTAGAATAGTGGATGATAGCAGAAATGATCAAGTTCCTCTTAAGAGTTATCTTCAAAGAGTTAAGAGGAGGAAGGGAGGTAGAGAAGAGGAAATTTGTTGTGTGTGAAAACAGAGAGGAGGATAAGATAAATAAATAAACTAAAAAGAAAAAAAAAGATTGATAGAAGGAAAACATAGTGTAAAAAAAGGAGCACTGCAGTACCTTGACACAACCTGTTTCCTTGGAGCTGATATCCCTCTGGACACTCACAGGAGTAACTTCCAGGGCTGTTAATACACTGGAACTGACACATGTAGCTGGAGAAGCTGCATTCATCAATGTCTGTACAGGAAATATGCACACACACATAGATAATGAGCATGAGGCAGTGCACATTGAAAACTGAGCATGTGATGGGTGTTTACAAACATTATCAGCCACAACATAAAAACTACTGACAGATGAAATGAATCATTTTATTACAATGCAATGTTCTGTTAGGAAACCTTAGCTCCTGGCATTCATGTGGATGCCACTTTACACACACGACCCACTAAACACCATTGCAGACCAAGTACAGCCGCTCATGGCAATGGCCTCCCCAGCAGGACAACGTGCTATGCCACACCACAAAAACTGTTTAGGAATGGCCCAAGGAACGTGACGAAGAGCTTATGGTGTTGACCTGGCCTCCAAACTCCCCAGACCCTGATAGAGAATCTGTGGGATGTGCTGGTACCCCACCTTGTAACCCCCACGACTCAAAGGATCTGCTGCGAACACCCTGTTGCCAGAAACCACACAGAGGTCCTGTGTCCATGCCATAACAGATAAGAGCCAAGTCCGAATCAAGGAGCCCCCGAATGGATCAGACTTGGCTTTCTAGTGTCAGCATGCACAATGGATACTTCAACAGATTGGGATCTGGAGAATTCGGAAGACAGATTAAAACCTTGAGGTCTTTGTCATGTTCTTCGGGCAATTCCTGGGCAGTTTTTTTGTGGTGTGGCTTTGCACTTTGTCCTGCTGGGAGGGCCACCGCCATCGGGGAGTGCTGTTGCCATGAGAGGGGAATACTTGGTCTGCAATAGTGTTTGATTGGGTGGACTGTGTCAAGTGGCATCCAAATGAATGCCAGGAGCCAAGGTTGCATCAATGTTATTCACTCTACCTGTCAGTGTGGCTGATCAGTGTATATCTGTGTATGTATATGTGTGTGTGTGTTCCTGTGTGTGTGTGTTCACCTTGGCAGGAGACTGTGTCTTGTGCCAGCTCGTAGCCTTGTTCACACTGGCAGAGGAAGGAGCCAATCAGGTTGTAGCAGTGATGCTGACAGGGATTCTCCACATCACATTCATTCACATCTGGAACAAAAGCAGTTGTTTTACATATATGGAAATATTGCAGATAATTCTGCTTTATTACAGCCTGGAACTTATTATTGTAGCTTTGACCATCAGTCTGGTATTAATGGCTCTGTACTCACATGAGAGCTCAGATCTTAGCAATTAGTATAGTGAGTGATGTTATCATCATGAACAGGAATAATGCGGAACACTATGTGAGTAAGACCCAAGCTGTAATAAACCTGGAGTTATGCTCAAAGAAAGAGCAGTAACTAAAGACACAAATAAGCAGCATAGCTGGGAGCCGGTCATGGATTCTGATGGATTTCCAAATGTCTTTCAGAGATAAACAGCTCTCTATCACAACACAACATTTACAATAACTTCCTTTGACTTCTGCAGGAGGTTTTCTGTGTGGGTTCAGGTTGCACGGTCAGTCTCATGATAGCTCTGAGCTTCCAGGCATGAAAAAAAAAAAAAAAAAACAGCTCACGCACCATTTGTTTTGTTAAAACTGTTCCTGACCTTAAAATATCTGCATCGTGAGAAAACTGAAGAATGAGAGTAAACGCAGTGGGTTAACACCAGACTTTGGTGAGCCGAACCTGAGCTGACATGCTCTGCTGTGTGTTACACTGCACCTCTTTACATCTAGCTAATTATACCTTGATTTAATAGATGTATTCGTGCATTTTTATTAACTGCACTTTACTATTTTTATCATACATTTAAACTGATTTTGCCCTGGTGTGTGGTTTTGTTCTGCCTGTATTTACATTAAAGCAGTAATTATGATTATTATAATAAAATCTTGTATGCAAGTAACAACAGGTTCCCAAATCTATTTAGAGTCAGCCTGGCAACACCAACACAAACTGTCTGAAGAACATGGGTGGTTTATGAGACAATGGGTTTGTGGGCACAGATTTACAGAGAGCCTCACCACCTCTCCTACACAGGAGCAAGACACACAAACTGTGGTGGTTTTGTGTCTCTTTGTGGTCGTAATGCCTCTTTTTGTAGTGTTGCGTCCCTCTCTGGTCATTTAGTGTCCGCTTGTGTTTGTTTTGTGTCTTTTAGTAGTCGTTTGGGTCTCTTTGATGAAATTTTGTGTCTCCTTGTGGTTATTTTTTTGTCTCCTTGTCATTTTAAGTCTCAAGATTTTGCAGGTGAAGGCCAGGGGGCCCTGTGACACTTTGGGCCCCTGAGCCTATGTCCAATAGGCCTGTTCAGTAATCCATCCATGCTGATGAGCTGCCTCCGAAATGCTTTTATAATTTGATGTTGTACATACTAACACAAAGCTTTTAGAGTACACGTGGCTTTTCAGTGACTTACCAACACAGCTGTGATTGTTGCTGGCCAACTTGTGACCTGCGTTGCACTCACAGTAGTATGAGCCCTGTGTGTTCACACATCTATGCATGCAGTAGTGGGTCATGGCGCACTCGTCTCGGTCTGCAGGGAAACACAAACACACAAACACACAGTAGAGTCATGGAAATACATTGCAAAACACAAAATCAGTTGATAAAAGATGATAAAGCAACTTTTTCAAAAGCTTGACGGTTTAAAGAGGGTAGGTTGTGTTTTGCATGAACAACTCACCTATACAGTGGTCTCCGTTCTTCTGGTAGCCTGGAGGACACTGGCAGGTGTAGGAGCCTCTGGTGTTGTAGCATGTCTGCTCAGGGCCACAACTGTGTCTACCTGTCGCACACTCATCTATGTCTGCAATAAACACACAAACACAGACACTGAGAGGAAGCTACGCCAGCTTAATGCCTACTGTACGCAGGAACACACGGCAGACAAAGCAAGGCAACATGTCTGGACTATATGAACTCTGTGATCTGCGATGTGTGAACTGTTTGCCACAGACAGTAAAAATCTGTGATCACTGACACCATCACATCACACACACGGGCATAAACACACATGTTCACACAGAGAGTAGGCGATTAAATAAAGACGGGTTTTATTCAGCAGCTCCGGGTGAAGGGGAAAACACAGATCATATCTTCTGCTAACAGGACAGCTCTTTGAAGGGGGAGGTGTGTGTGTGTGTGTGTGTGTGTGTGTGTGTGTGTGTGTGTGTGTGTGTGTGTGTGTGAAAGAGACAGAGAGCTCAACTGATAAGTCATGTGCTTTCTACAATAACACCTCCCTCTTGCAACAGACATCCATCAACCCATAAGCACAGAGATCAACTTTCTATCCCTCGTCCCATCATTAATAAGTTATATAACATAATAAGCAGTAGTTTGATGTTAGTAAAAGAAGTTTAAAAACACAAAGATCCTGCCAGAAAGATGCCGCATTTCCTAAATTAGTGTAAAATGTATGTACTGTGTCACTGACTGGTTTAATGACAAACATAATTTAGTGGCATCTAGTGGTGAGAATTGCAGATTGCAACCAGCTGAAATTTCTCCTGATTGATATTCCTTCAGTGTTCATTATTCAGGAAGTTTTTACCAGGAGTGAAATCATCCAGAGGTCTGTTCCTCTTCAAAACAAATGGACCAGGTGATAAAAAGCAGTAAAAAAATACTGAATAAAGCATTTTCATATTACAAATCAGTGTTTCTTTTACACTGTTTGGCACATTGCAGATGGACATCTCACCCAGCTTCTATGTGTGCTCATTTTTCTCTGATAACTCCAGACAGGAGGTTTTTACTGGGTACTGAATTCTCTGCAGAAGTGTCCTCCCCTCCAAAAGAGACAGGCTCAGTCATTTAAACCATTAAAAACACAGAGTAAAGGAGTTTCATGTAAAAAAAAATCTGTCTTCTGATTCCAACCTTGTAGAAAGGGCTTCTAACTACAGTGGCCAATGCAAAAAACTAAATGGATCTCTCTAGAGCCAGTGTTTGGTTTGTCTGTTCTGGGCTACTGTAGAAACATGGCAGCCTCTGTGGATGAGGATCTGCTCCCTATGATGATATAAACGGCTCATTCTAAGGTAACAAAATCACAACGATTCTTATTTTCAGATAATTGTACACTAATGAAAACACACCCATTATATTTTATTCCATCTCTGCAAATATATTCCTCTAAATCCCCACACTGAACCTTTAAATGATTAGGTTTGTTTATTTTGAAGAGGAAGAGACCTTTGTGGATAATTAGTCTTATGGCAAAAACCCCCTGAACAATGAATGCTGACAGAATTCTAACCAGGAAAAGTTTCAGCTGGTTGCAATCTGCAATCCTCACCACTAGATGCCACTAAATCCCCCTAATTTTTACACACTGGAAGTTTAAACGTTCACCAGAAATGTGAATTTTCCAGCTTTGACTAAAACACACAAGACGACAGTGGAAAGATTCTTCTTTTATCTTGATCCTGCAAACACATTCTCAATTTTGGTTTGTTTGGAGTCAGAGCCTCTTAAAAAGGATTTTCTCTCCATTACTCCCTTCTCCCCTTTTTTTCTGAACTTCCATCTTCCATCTCTCCCACACACACACACACACATTACAAATACGCCCATGCTGTATACTCTCATCCCTGTGGGCCCACCAGCAGTCCTCCTGGGTGGTCTGACACATCCCATCATATGCAGACAGCCAGTGGGCATCAGTTTAACAGCATGACAGACAGTTATCCTCAATACCACACGCACACACAGGAAAGGAGGGGGGTACTATTTCTGCATTATGATCCGACACATGCTTAGCCTAACAATAATCAGAAGAACCTCACTGGAAGGCGACTGGAAAACCTAAAGTTGAAGTCTGTGCTGCCTTGGCAGACATGATTGTCCATCCTGCAGGGTTTAGATGCAGTCAGTGCACCTGAGACAAATAGTTGCATGCTCATAGAGCCCTTTTCATGGAGAATGCACCGAGATCAAACATCTAAAACTGACAAATCAAGCCATTAAAATAAGCAGAAGAGACACACACTGGTGCACAGACATCTCAAAATGATATTCCCCTGGACACATTTCATGCGGTGAGGTTTCAAATGGAAAGGATCTCACCCTTACCCCAGTGCCTCAAATGCCCGCCAGTACATACCAGTCCCACAGCCACCACCATCCAGTGGGACTGGTGCCGGTGAGAAATTGGCTTCATTTGCTACAAAAGATCCCATGAAACAAAAAGGTGGACAGTAGGTAAGTTGTCTTCGACCCTTAAAGGAAGGAAAGGGAAGAGGGCTAAAATGTGCCCAACTCTATGGGGGCACAGTGATAAGATGAACTCAGTACATTAGGGACAAAAGCGGGGCTTATCTAGAAGGTGCACCTGAGAGACAACAGGTGCGAACTGCATTCAGCGAGGAATGCGCAGACAAGGCTTGTTGCTCACTGACCCGCTTAGTAAAGGACAAAGATAAAAGCAGTGTTGTTCTGGAAAATCCAACGCTCTGATGTGGCTTGAAAGGCATCTGGGAAAGTGTATCTGCAACGAGCACCGAGTGTCAGTGAGAAACTGAAGGCTTGGATTCCAGCAGTATCGCACTATGGGATACTGACCCCGCTGTAAGAGCCCAAAGGCTTCATGACATGGCTGATAAAAACGCCATGGTGCATAGAGGGTCTCTGTCACTGCTGGTGCTAGACCTGTAGCATCCAGATTCGGCCTCTTAGGTTAAGAGATCTACCTAGTCTAGATGTGGGTGATAGATTTCCCAAGGTAGTGTGTATAGCCACAGATTTGTGTTTGTTTTGGCATGATTTGTAGACATTTGAGTTTGTTTCAGGTTGCATCTATCTGGGTGACAATATGAACACAATCTAACGTCATTTCTTCAGTTAATAATATGGTATATTAAGGTTAATATGATCTGGCAGGTCACTGACATTTTCATTCTTTGCACAGTGAGGCGAAACAACTCTAAAAACAACACTTAGAGGCAAAGAAAAACAATACAGAAGCCCCAGTAGGTACTGTATTAGACAAGCAGTTACACAAGCTAGTAAGCTAAGCCACTAGCTAACCCTTTAAGAACACCAGGGTGATGTGCTTGCCAGAAAGAAAACTGTAAGTGAAATCCTGTAGAGTACCAATGAAAATTTTGAGTGAATGTCAACAAATAGTCAAAGCTGGGATCAAGTCTCTGTGAATCACAACCACGCCTACTTACTGGAGGTATTTGGTGAATCACTGAGACTGGAAATGCCCTGCCCTCTGGCAATAGATTCAGACAACACAAGTCTGAGACTCTTAATTCCTGATAAAATAAAGTCCTGTGTGTTGATGCTGTCATGGTGCCAAGAAGCAGACAACAAAACTGTGATGCCAGGCAAATGTTTTAGTGACAGAAAGCACGATTGGGCAACTTTGCCAGCTCTTTAGACATCACTGCATGTAGTTTCCGGATAATCGGAAAAATTCACATGAACGAAGCCTCAAGTCGGAACAACAACTCCGTAAGTCAGCGAAAATTTGGCACACAAGTTGCTAAGTTAATGTCATACATGCCGAAACATGGGGGACGAAAGTTGTTAATTTGATGGTAATAAACTTTTTGTTAAGTCCCATGTTGCATGTAAATATTTTGCTCAGAACTAACTCAGAATATGTTATTAAGTTGTAACAGTTAGTTGCTGTTCATGTGGAGTGACCTAGATTAGGTAGAAGAGTTATTTATAAGCATTAGTCAGGTAAAACAATATTTCAGTCGTTATAGGGGAGGAACTGGTGCAGCAACAAGTCTGGGACAAAATCACTTTGTAATGTAAAGCTACAAAGGTAGCTTTCTGTAGGACGATGACTTAAAGCTCATGAACACACCGAAGTCAGAAAATCGACATCCCAACTCAGGAAATGGGACCATCAGAGGAGCACTTGAATGCAGCAGTAAAAACTAGCTTTATGCTAACATTATTTAGCACCAAATTAAAACTGAACACAAATGTGGGAATGTCATTTTTTGCAGGTAAACTGATCATAAACTAAAGTACTGGATGAAATCTGACCTGCATGGTGATAGAAAGTCTGAGGTTCACCAAGGTTATAACAGTTCAAAAGATTCAGCCTCTTTAGGTCAAGAGAGTTCATGCAGATTTTAAATAGTTGTTGAAACATTTCTGGTTTTGTAATAGGTTTAGTTGTCTTTGTTCCATGTGTACTTTGTTATTATTTCCGGACTGCTGTGACTGGTTACAGTGAGCAATCTATTGGTGTAAGCAATTATGTTCTTGGACAAAGGTTAGTGCCAGATCAGATAGGCAGCAGAGTTTGACCAATTGCAGTTGGCACGTGTGACTTTGTTCAGAATGAATTCAGAACAAAATCAGAGCCAGAGCTGATCCACATGTGGCTTCAAGACTTGGGCTAAGAATCAGCTGCTGATAGCAGCATTTACTCTAGTTTTGAGCCATTGTTAGCCTACCTACAAAATTACATCAAGCACACTTGGAATGATTTTGACGTGAATGATCTGGAGTCCGATAACAATTATGCCACTGTGCAGCTACCTGAAAGACTGCGTGAATCATCAAACGAGGTGTCACTGGTGCAGAGCAGATATCTGCAGCTGAATCATGTTCCTCCTCTTACATAAGGTAAAAAAACCCAACTGTTGGTTTGAATAAACTGCACATGATTTACTGTAAATTATCTAAATGTGAACAATGCAGCAATGCTTCCTAAGAAGTTCTGTGTATGGAAAAGTCAGAGTCATCCTTATTCCCTTTAAGAAAGCTTGAGGAGCTCTAAATAAAAGCATATGTGCTGAACGCAGTCCAAAGGTTCATTCACGGGAATATCTTGTGGTAACTGCTACTTTGTCACTAAACCTTTAAGACGCTGCCAATACAAAGTTCCACAGAAGTTTGTGTGACGTGCGTACAGGAGTGTGTGTGTGTGTGTGTGTGTAGGTGGGGTGGGAGGGCATCCCACACTGGCTGGCTCTTAGGTCCAATAAAGCCTCCACAGCTTACCACATGCAGTACAGTCCATATAGTTTACACAGGAAAACAGATTTTACCATCAAATGTGATGATGTGTTGCGTGTGGGGAGAAGTGACTGTGTTCTCTGAGGTCAGATTTTTTTTCTTTTTTCAGAATTTACTTAACACAGCTTACAAGTTTCCTCTAAGAGCGAGCCTGCTGTAACATCACAGGGAAAGATAAGGCTGTACAGCAGGAGAGTGGAAGATGTGGAAGGAAAGAATGAGGAGAAAGGGTGGAGGCTTTTTTTTTTTAAACAAAAAAGGGCTTTTTAAGATTTGAAGTTAGATTTACGGCTGTGTGTGCATATGTGATGTCAGAGTTAAAAAACTCCTTGCTTTTCAGGGAGATTAATTCTAAATGCCTTGTGGGAGTTGGGGGAGTAACGGGGATGGCGGCAGCTCAAAGAATGTGAATGTGTGTGTAATGGACGAGTGGGTGTGTGTGCATCAGAGGTCCTGTTTGAGGTGCTCCAACATTAAATGGCCTTTTACAATGTTTTACAAAATGGGGTGAAAGAGGAGTTTTAGTGTGTTTGCCTGTGTTTTGGTGCGTGCATATGTGTGAGAAAAAAAAATAGCACGTGTCCAAAATGGGGACTAAAAATTGTTTGGCCAGAATTCAGAACAATGTGTTATTTGCTCCAGATTTAAACTGACATGATAGGGCTTGTTGTAATTATCACTTGAGAGCATTTAGTCTTGTTTTCACTGAACCACTGCAATGGAAAGCAGGAGCTGTTCCAAAGAACAGTTGGAGCCGTCCTGCTGTTGGACAGCGTCTCTGTTTCCCTCTGATTATTGGATAATTCAATCTCTGGGAAGGCAGGGGGCAAGATGTGCGATGTTAATAGCCCATAAAATTTCACAATGTCAAATTTATTAGCATGTCATACACCAGCCCCTGAGCGTTTGGTTTTGCTTAACCTCAAACACCTTAATATCAGCCCTACTGGCAACCTGCACTACACGTTGTTTCATTTGTGTATAATTCCCTCTGCAATGCAGTGTGAAATGCAGCTATCACTGGCTTGAACACGACCTCAGGACAAATGGGAGTGGTGGTGTTTCCCTTTCAAAGCAAGTCCAAACACAAAGCAGATAAGAAATCAAAGAATTCGAGACACTCTAACCGTATATTCCGTGTATTCCCATCCGTATTAGGGCATGAAATATTTCCATGCTCTTGCTATTCGCACCACTCCCAAGATTCCCCCTCTCATCGCTCTCATTGTTCAGGAGGAACAGGAGTTTTAGTCATGCTGACACTTACTAACTGATTTGTGAGTTTGTTCCACACTCTTCTAAAGGTCGGGCAGAGTCTTGACATTCTTGAAAATCCGTCCAGTGTGCCAGCTACATTCCCGCCTGATAATAATCCTTCCTGTTACCCTGAAAAAAAGAATGCTGAGCAACTCTCCTGCTATTCAATGTCAAGGAGATCAATCACTCTGCCCACCTGACGTGCCAGTAGTCACGCTGTAGCCATTAAGACCTCTAAAGCAAATCTGTGACGTGGAAGGAATGGACCCTGAAAATATGGCCAAAATAAAAGTGTGATAAAACGAATCAAAAGAGAAACAGTGTGAAAAACACGCACCCTGCGATCGCATGTGAGTGTCACCCAGCTGAGCGCAATAGTGATTTATAGCAGCCCTGTGTCCCTTTCCATCATGAGGTAAACGGAAAGAGCAACACATGTAAGCACATCAGAGGAGGAAGCAGCTGGCCGTTTGGACAGGCACCGACCTCAGGGAGAATAATAACAACAACATTAAGCACTTACGCCGAGGAGGCACGGCAAAGCTGCTTCCCCCCTTTGCTCCTTTCTGCCATCGTTGATGTGATGGCAGAGAGGAGCCAGCAGCAAAACCACAAGCAATAACAGCACACTGCACAGCAACACCACACAGGCCAACAGAGGGGCTGCCTGCAGGATGGTTAGATTGTATACACAGTCTGTAAGATACGCTTGTCTTTTCTGGCAGCGTTATAAGGCAGATGAAATACTGTAATCATGTTATACCTTTTAAAGAAGATGTATGTGACATTTAGAGCATATCTGAGTCTGAGCCAGAACTGCCTGCGCACGGCTCTCAACATGGAGGTGGTTGCGCCAGCAGCTAGCAGTTAATGGTACTAACAGTGCAAACAGTGCTAACAATGGCAACAATGCTGACAGAGCCAATGGTGTGAATGTTTGGGGGAACTGGATGATGCTTGTTACACTTCCGCAACATTGCCTTTGATGGTGTTGTCAGCAGTATTTGCCGTATGAGAGCAGTGCAGATTGGCAGGCACTCGCTAGCCAGTGGGATGCACACACAGGGACTTACATGCGCTAACATTGATGTTAGTATGATAAAATAACATTACAAATGTAATGTTAAGTTAGGTAGATAACGTTAAGTTATGTAGGATGGGTTTAGGCCACACAGGCTAGGTTTGGGAAATGAAAAGGTGACGATGTACCTTAAAGTAGGGCTGGGCAGTATGACAAAATTTTCATATCATGTTTTTTTTTAAAAATCATATCGGTTTCACGGTATTTGACTTCATTTTGCTCGGGTTTGGCCCACTTGACATGCTACTGTGTTGTGCTATGGCCTATTCAAGTGCTGGAAGTTGTTATTTACGTGACAACACCTGAACGCAACACAGGCTCTTTTTGGTATGAGTTCTTCTGGGTCATCATGTACAGTTGCTTTACTTTCAGGACTCTCTCCGGCAGCCATTCTCACCTCTAAACTTTTCTCTATGCTCTCACTCTCGGCGGCTCTAGCACACCTGTGGTGTGCAGTGGTGAAATGGGTCCCCGCTGAAACACTTTCCCACCACGCACGTTCCGGACGTTGTTTGGGCTATTCACCGGTATTGCGGTATATGAAAAATTCAGATCATAACGAAAATAAATACTGGTTTTCGGTATGAACTGGTATACCGCACAGCCCTACCTTAAAGTATCTCAAAGGTCACGTTGTTTCACATGGCCCCGAACACTGGTCTCCTGGGCGAAAGTCCTGTGTTGTTTGACCCATCCACCACCCTAACCTACCTCCTTATGCAGATTTTGGTTTTAATAATAGACTACTTCCAACGCATCAGCCACATGATTGCAGCCTTCCCAATAACCTGTGTTATAAACAAATTGCTTGCTCATGACTAATATACGAATTGTGGTGCATTAGCCTACTTTTTATAGGTTTACATACGAGTAGTGCTTGAGAACAGCCTGATAAACATGAATGCACGGCTGACATGTCTTAAACAACAAACAGAGAAGCTTGGATTACAATACACACAGAGGTAGTGTAACTTCATTCTCTGCTCAGGACCCCATTACTCCACTATATCGCCACTATAGTTAATAGTTCTTTGCTGTTATATTATTGTTCTAAATGTTGTATACAGCTCCCTTAAACACAGGAGGGCAGAAGTTATTCAATGACATTTATTTACAGATTCCCCATGTAATGTGCTGATTTTGTTTCAGGATGATATCGCTGCACCGATGTTGTTTTGATCATAGCTGTTGACTTCTTGGTTTCGAAGATCAAGAGATTAAAAACTGTTTATTGCCATAGAGACACCGATGTCAAAATACATCCAGTAATTAAAGGAGCATTAAAGAATTGGAAACCTCTTTATCAGCAGCTGAGGAGTTGCAACATCAAAAGGTTTTCTGGCACTGTTTGCAAATGGAAAGTGAGTTTTGAAAGCCAGAAATCTCAGCAATGTTGACTCACTAGTATTGACTTTAAAACATGATGATAATTGGACGTTTGAGGCAGATGCTGACATGAATAACTTGTTTAAACGTCTGGTAATGGTGTTGATCTACGGCCCATGTTATCTTTTCTAATTTTTTTTTTTTACATAAACAGGTATTTGGTCAGAAACCATTAAGATACACCAACATTGCCATTCGTTGAAAGCATCTTCAAGCAGTTGTTAGGGGCTGAATCTGCAACGTCACAGGTTCAGTGAGTTGGACAGTAAAATCATAGGGCACTGGGACAACCGCATAGTGAAGACGCACTGATGCAGGACAGTGCAAATCATCAGTCTTTGGACAGGTGGAAGATGAGAGCTTAGCTGGTAATAGGGGGGTTCAACAGGCACAAAGGTGTGCCTCAGGTGTCTTTTTGTTTGAGTAACCCTAAACAAAGTAGGTCCGCTTGTGTTTGATCCCACTTCCTAAGCAAAATGGTAGCAGAATGTTCTAATTCAACAATTCACATTCATCTCAGTGTTCAAGACAACATTTTCCAAACCTGTGTTGCTTATCTCTGGGAGAAACAAACATTAACAGGATAACATCTGAAGGAATTTCCTGAAAAACTGTAATCGCTCTCTGTGTATCCTCACATCTTTTCACATTGTCTGTGGATGAGCAAAGACTGGGGCTTGTTTCTTCAAGTGCAAATGTCAGGATGAGACGACAACAAGGGGAGCTGTAAAGTATAAACTGTAAAGGTCAAACGGTGCAGCAGCGCCATGTTGCGCTCCCTCTCTCCCTGCTTGTTCTGTTCTCTACATTCCTGCGCACAGATCGATCCGATGCTTATCTGTCAAAGGTGGTGAGTAATTCCTACCATCACAAAAGATGGGAGCAAACGGAAAAAACAACCACCGCTGACATTCCAGAGATATTCCTCCCAAGTGCATTGCATCTGTGTGGAAAAATGTTATTGCATGCACTCGGCCTTGTTCGGAAAAGTACACAAATTCTCTGTCACACAGGGATTAACGGTCTTAATAGAACATAGTTAGGAAAGGCTTCCAGCCACTGCAGGTGAAGAGCGTCCAGACGTAGCTGAAATCAGTCAGGCATGTAGGTGGTAATGTGGCCTGCATGACCTCAGGAAACCAGACAGGTAAACAGGAGTGGCATGTGCTTTCATGTCCCACACTGCAGCGCATTAGTATCTAATTTAGACATGAAAAATGAGTGTGTAAACTCGGGAGAACATCAGAAAGTGTAAAGTACGATATATAACATTCTCTTTGGCAAACACATATGCCTGAAGCCACTGAAAGTACAGCTCAGTTAGTATGAGTACTCTCAATGTTCAACTGTAAATGAGGATCATAAAATCGCTGCTTTCCACTTTTCATCAGATTTAACGACTGATTCCACCGCTTTTGATGGACAACGCTCATTTCTAGGAGGAAGTGATCTCACCTCTGCTGAAAATAAGAGTTAATATGCACACATAAGACTACAACAAGCCACTTGTAGGCATCTCCCAGCGGTAAACACAGTAAGTATGTGTATGTTTGGAGGGTGGGGGGAGGTCATGGAAATGTGGGGCATCATTAAGCTGTCACACATACAGTGAAGGTTCATAGTGTGTCTGTGTGGCCGGGATTTGGAGTACGGCGCCAACTTCCCCTATGTGTCACTGCAACAACACACACTTAGGCTTGGGTTCACACACAGGGCCAAGGACTTTTATTGCCCATTTACAAAAATTGGAACGGACATTAAAGGTCCCATATTGTGCTCATTTTTGAGTTTGTACTTGTATTTTGGGTTTCTACAAGAACATGTTTACATGCTTTAACTGTCAAAAAACAATTGATTTTTGTCATGCTGTTTGCCTGAATATACCTGTACTCACCCTCTCTCTGAAACGCTCTGTACTAGTGCCTGTCTCTTTACGGCCCCATCCCAAAAAACACCAGTCCGTTGTGATTGGTCAGTGTTTGTGTGCCTTCCACAACTGCGCTCTTGGCATCTCTGCAATGTCATTGCAGCCAAGGAAAGGACTGTAACGGCACTGTAGCGCCACTTTCTGTCTTTATGAGCCAAATCACTGTAGCATTGCGCTAACACTTCTGAGTAGAGAACTAAAAGTTGATTTGAATTTTGGAAATACGTGCCATTGGCAAACTTGTTTAATTCTGTTGTCTGTAACATTTAAAGATATATAGTCAAACATGATGATCCAACCTATCCAACATTGCTGTTGTGCTTATTTTATGAACTGTGTTGCTTTGCTAGTCTTTGATAAACTAAGTCTACCAGCACGAAAGCTAAGTAATGTACTGCTGTGGATGGGGGACGCAGCAAAACATATTTTAGCCACCTACAAAAATCTATATCAGATTAAGTGTATGCTAATATGGAATATTTTCTCCGTGTTACCTTACACCTCAAACTAATCTAGCCAGCGGTATACCAGCAAGTCCTTTATCCTGCTTAGTAAAGTGGCTGTTTTTGTCAATGGAGTCTGGTGGCAGTCAGAAATCGTTGTCTGACGGCAAGGTAAAGCGGTGAAAATATTCTAAATATGGCGTACACTTAAACTAATAGTAATTTTTTTTTTAGGTGGGCCTTTTTATATGTTGCCAAAAACTAACTTGAGGCAGCATTTGCTCAGAGCTGTTTTACCGCAGGGGTTTTCTACTTGAAAGTATTATAAAAAAACATTGTGACATCACAACAGCTCGTTCAATGGTACAGTATCTGAATGCAGACTGTGTGCATTTCTCTGTTGAGTAAGCATTTTCATACATTCACAGTGTATGTAAAACATATGCCTGCTTTACAGTAAATAAATACATGGACATCTGAGTTTTTACAATATGGGACCTTTAAGGCTCCATTCACAAGGAAAAATATATCAGGATGGAGTGAATTATATAATTTGTGGTTGTTTCGCTTTTAATCAGCATAAAGAATAGTGATAGAATAAAAGCTATTTTGTTTTAGGAACTGTTTTTTCTTACAATTTAAGTTGTGCTTTGGAAAATTGGCTCCTTTTCTTTCCAGGGCATTTAGCTGATCTCTCTACTATTCGCCACACACTCAGCAGTAAGTCACCAAAACAACTCAGCAGCGGCAGCAGCACAACCCATGACGTTGGTACAACCTGGCTTGGTCAGAGCTCCGGCACTTCTGTGGTTATTTAGTCAGTGTCAGCCTTTCATCTTCCCCTTTGCCCTACCTGACTCGGCACTCTACGTTTCCTCCACAGAGTGGTGACTTAGCAGGGAAGGAGCCTGATGCAAGCGCTATTTGATACATTGAGGTTTCCCCCCATTGAAAGTTAATGGGAATTCCTTCGCTAGCAAGATACGTAGCTGTGCGAAACAGCCACTGTGGAACAAAAAAATAAAAAAAGACAATTCTGTGTCCAAGAACAATTGGCTCATTGTAGCGAGTTAAAGGTAATGACAGAGAAACCAGAGACTGATGTAAACAAAGATTATATCACTCCACCAGCAGAAATATACGCCCTCGAGACGGCACGAGACGCCTTCCAGTTAAAACTCCAGTCATTTCAAAGCAATAACACTGACAGTAACAGCCTATCTTTGTTTAGCCCATGCACTGAAACGACACGCCAGTGAATGAATAAGTATTATACCCATGCCAGCTTGCTTATGTGGTTACTTTAGCTGATATGCTGCCATGTTTTACACTCTAATAAAACCTAATTGGGTTCCAATTCAGAGAAACACATAAAGCACCTCACACATATCTTTGCCCCAGGTGTAAAATCAAATTTGTTACTTTCACTGGAGCTCTGTGGCCGCAGGCCTCACCACACAGCCACTCACCACAGGCCTCTGCCTATTGCCAAGAGGAGCTCCTGACCACTGCACACATGTAATTTACAGTAATGCACTTTGCCTTACATTACATTTATACAACTCACTCTACATCTCCACAATCACCCTCCTCATCTCTCACAGACCAGGACAAATGTCAAAGCTATAAGAGGCTGTAAGTGATATCAGAGATTCCTTCTCTCAGGTGCAGCTGTGAACATCTGGCACACAGCAACAAAGGGTACTGGTGTGTGTTAGGGAGACAAAGAATGAATATTTAAACCACTCCCCATTTGTTAAGATCAAAGAGTCTCGACCAAACGCAGGATCACACCCACATAATCGTGCACAGCTACCAAAATCTCAAGCTGGTCACAGCCCAGGGAATGTCTACTGTAGGTGTAAAGGCTATGAGTGAGCACAGAGCTTGCCACATTATTATAAAATCTCTTTGATTCACCCCTGAAGCAGAGGACCTCATCACCCAAAACAAGAACAATTTCTTACATTTGAAGAAGTTGAACTCGGGCCAAAAACATCATGCTGCAAGCGACTGAAGAGTTTAGAAAACATGACATCACAGTGAGAAAAACCGAGGAGCTTGCAACACATCTGGCAGCTATACGCATGGTTTAGCTGTTGATGACTGTCAGACAGATGGATGAACAGTTCACCTTTGGAGCTCTGCTTACTGAGGCTCCAAAGTCGTTAGCAAGTAATTATCAAATACCCACATAGCACAGTTAGAGACACATTCTCCCATGAAGCAGCAGTGCATCTGGCCAAGTGCAACAGAAGCACACTACTGATATTTAGGAGATAAAAACACTTGTACTATCAACATTGTATTCTGCCGGTATGCTGCAGTATAAAGCATTCAGTGCAGTGGGATCTTAATCTGCACCCACATTTTTAGGGTGTAATCTGTCTCATGAAGGCCAACTTTTTATGGAGAGAGTGTGGCAGCCATCCCTTTTGCACTTCTAGACCATATTTTGTGGTTACACCTCCTCCTCTCCTGCTGACAGAGTCCAATTTCTCTCCTGAGGAGCTTGTCAACACCACTCGCTGAGATAAGAGGATCCGTCGCCATGTGTTGGTTCAAAGCCGTAAAAAAATGAAAGGCTAGTTTTTCAAGTTACTTTGATGGCACTTTGTATGGTTTTATAGCTGAACAGGGAGGAGGGAGGAGAGCCCGGACAGCTGAGCTTACCTCTGCAGAGGTTCTGCTCATCTGCAGTGTATCCAGGTGTACAGCGGATGGTCCGGCCAGACTGAGTGCCCCCCTGGTTGCCTGAAGTCCGTGGGACCACAGGCTGACTTGGTGGGGCAACAGGGACAGCAGGGACAGGGTCCGGCAGTGGCACCTGCTCGCCCTCCTTGCTGATATAGATGACTGCGCTCTTGGGGAGGCAGAGGTACCCACCAAAGTGGTTGATACACTGCATCCCTCCTTTGCAGGCATCGTCTAACAAGGCACACTCATCGATGTCTGACACAGGGAGAATATTTTGACAGAAAGAAAGACATTAAGTGTGACATTTTCTGTACTGGAAACTGACCAACATGTATGGATAAAGATACATAATTAAAAAACATTAAGGATGAAAAGCTGCACATGTGTAAAAACCACCACTTAACATTTAAGATAATCTGATATTTCTCACCTCTGCACTGCTCTCTGACTCTGTCATACTCATACCCTTCTGTGCACTGTGAAGGACACATAATGATAACCTTGAAATGATACATATCTTAATATCCTATCATATAACATCATATGATAAGAACATGAACCCTGAGTTCTCCATCTGCAAATCAAAGCACACAACATCTCACATGCCAAGTCGTGTTAAACACAAGAGATCTTTCACTTACTGTGTAGAGGACGGGCTCCTCAGCCTCCTGAGAGAGGACATGTGTGAAAACCGCACAAAGACACACGCAGATCCCCAGCATGTCGACCAAACGTCGGAGCAGCACTGTAACGAGATGCAGAGCAGAGGAACCAAAATGGATAGAGCGTGCAAGATCATTTTTTCGCTTGACAAGCCTACAAGTTTTAATACCAGTTATTACATCATTGATGGCATTGCTTAACGAGTCCCAACATCTCCCGCTGCTGGCGTGATGTTTATGTTGGCACCGCTCCAGCTAAAATCTGCGACTTCAACTAAGTGAAGTGTTTTTCTGCTGTTTTTCTCCAAAAGGGTTAGTGCGTAATACGCGTAAAGATCGTGCGTAAACATGCCCTCCTGTGTCAGTCAGTGTCAGGAAAATGAACGAGTTAATCAGCCGTGCAGAGCTCATGTTGATTAAAATTCCGTATTTGCACAAAACATGTCCAACTCAACAAGCTGCCCGGTGAAATGTTATTCTGCCTTTGTTCATCGCAGCCTTGTTTCAGCATACTGACACTTGTTACCGGACAATTCCCTGAAACGAGCGAGCTACATCAGAAACAAGTGCTACTGCAGATTTTGTCTCACTTGTTATAAAATTCACAATCCTTCAGCAGCTCTTGTTATCTGATCAGAGAGCTGAACTGCATGCAGTAGCTTTGTCATCCCGTGGCGTCTTGGACACGTACCTGCAATTATACCTGCGGATCTCCAACTCTCCTGGCGTGCTGGAGAAATCGTCCCCGGTTTATGTGTTTGTGTTGCAGATCCGTGTGCGCGCGTAGCAGGCTGGTGGTACGTTACTCAGCGAACGGTGCAGTGGATGGAGAGATGTTAGATGGATGTCGGAGTGCAAGCAGCACTTGTGATGAACATGCGGCTCGTATAGTATGACATGCTGGGGGCGGTGTACCGGGCAGGTTGAGCTCCGGGTTTCTCTCTCACCGGAGGAGCAGTGAACGATCAGCAGGCTACAGTGGCTCCCTCTATAGACTGATGACTAGTCATAAAACAGGGCAGGCTAATCAGCATCGACTATCAATGAAAAACTAGGCTCAGAAATAATCTAATATTACGCCTTACTCATTATGTTGCTGCACAGAACAATATTCCCATCAGTCTAAGGAGCCTATGTAGTCACCACTGTATCTCTGCTAGCTTTGGCTCGCATGCAATAAACATTGAACCTATCATTTATTGCTGCAATAAGACATTATGGATTATTCCATTAAGCACTGATAAAATCAGCTTGTCCTTATTGTACCAGTATCCCGTTACAAGGGCGTGGGTTGCGTTTCATCACTGGAGGGGACACACACGTGAAAACCGGGAAAATTTTGAGCATCAAGCACTTCATTTCCTGCATTTTGGTGATTTTTTTTAATGCACAAATTGGTGCCTTTTCTTTTTGATTTCACTTTTTTTCATTCCAATGTATCATTAGAAACGGTTCTGAAACGTGTCTTGCATCCCTGGATGTCAACTGTCTCACATAAATACAAATCTGCATCAATTTATGGGGTAGAAATTCTGCATTTTCGTATTTTTATTGGTGAAGGAAAATGCAAGTTCTTAATAGCCTACTAGGGGAAATGTGTCCCCTGTGTCCCCCCAAAATCTACACCTGTACTTCAACACCTCCATATTAATTTTCTACTGATATTGTCCTTATTTTGTATGATTTCAAAAGTTTCCTAAGAGGAAATATGGAGCCATTACCCATCTAATTTTATAGGCCTACACTTTTATGTATAAGAATGCGCCTGCATAACTTTCAGGGTTGTAAAATGCAGACCCCGTCATGCTGTGGTGAACTTTAGTGCCTGTATATACTATATATACTGTATATGTAGAATATGTGTGCACAGCAGGTGTTAAAATCAAATCATGTGTTGAAGACCTCTGTCAGCAACCACTACATTAGCCTCTAATACATTTCATGGTGTTTACAAGATGCCTGCGCTTCAGGAACATCTGCTGGAATTGGCATGGCTTCCTGGATTTCCCATGGGTGAGGAGACAGCAAGCGATTGTGTGTGCGTACGAATGTATGTGTGCCAACAGCTTGCTGATATGAGTGGATAGAAATGGACTTGGCACCACCTCCTTCAGTGCTGACCTTCTGACCTTTCCTCACAGGGTGTGGATGACAAGAGGGTTGCAGATAGATTCTGCATGCTGCGATACCCTTTAGGTGCAAAATTCAAACTTAAAGTTTTCCTGGCAAAAATCGGATTCTTCTCTTCCAAGACACAAATCTAGTGTTTAATCTTTAATGTGAGTAATTAACTTGTAATCAGCGAGAGTTTCACCAGGTTAAACACATTAAAACTGGAAATGTAGGAGCAGAGGTTTGGTCCTGCACTGTTGGGGTATTCAGGTCTGCTCACATGATCATGAACCAGAATACAGCAAATACATAAACTACAGAATATACAAATAACTTGTGCAAACAGGGATGACAAAAAAAAATTACTCTGCAAAGGCTTGACTCTTCACTAAATGTTTATTTAACTTGGCGAGCAACTCAACAGATGCACAAAAAAGGCAGAGACATTGAGATAAAGCACTTGATTAATCAAAAGCCGTTTTGAAACAGTTTATAGAGATTAATAGAAGATTTTATCCAAGAATGATGAAAGAGAGGAAGAGAGAACATTCCCTTTGGTCCTATTCCTCACTGGAACCAAAATGAGACAGTCGTGCTTGCAAATCACAGAGGCGAGGCTGAGGTGGGTGTGTCCCCCCCGGGTGCACCTCTAGGTGTGAGAAAGTCTCTACAGAAATGTTACTGAAGTCAAAGCAGATGATCCCTCTCACATTTATCTTACAGAAGCACTTGTCTAAATGATACAGTACATTTAAACATACGTGCAAAAATGCATTTAAATGCATTTAAACAGTATGAGTACGGAAAAGTTGGTCCTTTTCCAAAATGGGAAATAATAAACTAGGTCACACAAACATACATTTAAATGTAAGGGTGATAGATTGGACGTCGGCTTATCATAAATACTGCTTTAAGTTTCCCAACATCTCTGTGATCATTATTACCCAACCCCCCAGCCTACAATGGTGACACACACACACACACGCATGCACTCTGGGGTAACCACATCGCAACTGTGTACAGTATATTGCTATGAATCTGAGCATTATTACTGTTTAAATAATTCTTATGGCAAAAATACTCATATACAAAAGGCTAATACACTGCTGAAGTACATTTTTCAGAGCATTAAAGGAGCCAGTACGCTGTGATGTTTCTTTCGATGCTGAAGGCAATGCATCAGGTACTGTTGGCTATTGAGCATCAGCCAATCAGTTCCTGATGCAGTATCATCCACATCAGAAAGCTCTTCCTTCACCCCAACATCACTGCAGGGGCAACACACGCTGAATAGTTTACAGCACATTTTGATCCTTCTGCAATATCTCTTAATAGTGAGGAGTGGTACAAAAATAACGCAAACTCATAAAAACAAGCCATTATTATTCTTTTCATGCTACGATAATTCAATAGCCAATACTGTACAGTACACATCAGTGTAAGTCAAGATGGCAGCAGAAGCATCTGGAAAGTGAATTCATGCAAATTCAAAATGGGCATGCATTATGAAAGAGCTGCAAGAGATGAGGCTGCACTTCAAAAGACTGTCGAAAAGAAATTTTTAAAAAGTGGGGAAGGGGGATGCGAGAGGAGGAAGAGCAGACAGAGAGGGTGTCTGTGAAATGCGCTTGTGTAATTGCAGTGACATCTTCATTGAGAGCCCTCCATCTCTTTCCTGTGTGCTCCAAAGGGCGTCGCTGACGCCGGTCGATGGGGAGAGCAGCCGAGGCGCTGTGTTTAGCATAATCCCAGAGGCCATTGTGAGAGCAGCTAGTGAACGACTCACAGTTGCCAGCTGAGATTTCACCAAAACACAGCAGAACACAAGGAGAAGGGGATGAGACAGGAAAAGCAGAGGTGGAGGAGGGGTACAAGTGGGGAAAGGACTCAGGCCAGGGACAGGACGAGTGGTAGTAGCAATGAAGAAAAAAAAATGCAGATGTGTCAAATATTACATTACATGAAATCTTAAGATTAATATTTTGGTATAGTGCTGTGTTGTGAAGGGGGCGGCAGGATGGATGCAGGATCAGGGTGGTGGTGGTGATCTGTGGTGAGCGTGCAGCTTGCACAGCATCAAAGAGGCTAAGTATAAAGTGTGAAACACGTTTTCTTCCAGGTGGACTGCACCTGTTGGCCCTTATTCAGGACTGTAATTCAATAATCTTCCCTCTTTTTATTCTTTTAAACAACCACTAACTGTTTTGACTTGTAATAGTGAGGCATAAAAAGATTAAGCAGAAGTGCCATGGTAACATCTCTGCTATTGTGCAATGATCATTACCTTAAGCTAGAGCGTGAAATCCTCTTTGATCACCGTTTCACGTAGGCAGACAGTTTTTGAGCCAACCTTTGGTAAACAATTTGGTCTCCACATAACAAGCTGCAGAAAACACCTAACCCTATATTAAGATGAAAAATAAAGTGTCTTGCTCAGGCAGTGGCAAATACTTTTCTTTCTTTGGTTGTTAATGGAGATGAAATAAGGACACAGTTTAAGAGTTTATGTTTCGGAGTTTCTAATAAGTCATTTTAGACTAACTGCAGAATCTCTCCAGGTGATTGTGAGAATATAAAGCACCATCACAGTTGCCTGCAGAGATTACCCAGTCAGCCCTTAGATTCACTCGCTCATAAAAACACACACACTGCTCTGTGTTACGTGTTATATCCATAACAGTAAATTGGCAGCAGACGGTTAACACCGATATGGATAAAGACCAAGCTTTGACCCTACCCCCCCTTACGGTTCCAAAAGGTCTTGCATTACCATGGCGACAGGGCCACGGCACGTGCCTCCCATTGTTGAGCCGTATCCTCCAGGGTCAGCCGTACACCCAGTTAGAGGTCAGATGTCATCCAGGCCTCTCACTCAGGTCACCACTCACCAGCCCTCAGCCTTTGACCCCAACAAACACTGAAACAAATTGGGAGATGGGGGAGAGAGGGGAGGACGAGATGGCGAAATTAAACATATTAACTTAATAATTCTGCACGATCACATGACCGTTAAAGACGATCTGACAAACTTGTGTATTTGTTGTGCTTCAGGCATTTTGAGTGCAGATTAGCAGTGTAGTCCTGTGAGAGCAATGTACAGTATTATGAAGAATCACTCTGCATGTTACAGTATGTCTCCCTCTTGTGGTGAAGTACGATGCTTTCAAAAATTCACATTTTATTTTGACTTTATTTAAAGTTTAGCACAAAAATACAGAATATGGGGTGTCTTGGTGGCCTAGGGGTTAAATTATTATCATTTAACTACAAAAACCCTTGTTTTATTCTAGTGTTATTCCTTTGTGCCATGTCATCCCCCTTTTTTATCCAGTGTTTCTTGTGTACATCTTCACTGTAAATTAATAAAGGGCAAATTGCATCATGGGTCATATTTATGCTGAGATTTGTTTCTGGTGTATCAGAAATATAAAACACACATGATACCAACTGGCCTTTTATCCTTGAGGTTTTTTTTAGACAGACACTTAATGCTGGATTCTAACAAAACATCTACATGTAATATATCCCCATGAATACATGTAGCTGAAAAAGTCCCTCGACCCAACCTTTTTGTGTTAATTAACAAAACACCATCAGCTATTGCGGTTTAACCGACCAAATCAGACATATGTCCACACATTTTGGAAAGCCTTTAGCCAGAGGTGCTATCTTTCCCATTCAGCCTCGATGCATGTTGGGATATTCAGGTCATCGAGTTGCAAAGTGTTGCTCAGGCGTTGACAAAAGAAAAATCTTAAGTTTATTAAACGGAACAGGCTGACAGTCCACACTTTGTTAGGCAGTGAATGAACAGAGTGGTTTTGACAGGCCTAACCTCTTAAGCTTCGGGTCCCACTGAGCTCGGCACAGCTAGAGCTAAATGCCATCTGTCCCAACATCATGAGGCCCCCCCAACCTGTCCCCCAACAGTTTAGCATAAAAATCATGCAACGCTGCTATTAAGGAAGAATATAAGATTATTCTACTCATCTGATATCATCTTCAGTAGAGGCTCACCTTTCAGTCAAACATTTTAGGGCCGTCCAGGTTGAATGCTTTGCAAACAATAGCTGTGCTTGTAATCCACGTAATTTGGTTTACAAAAGGAAACGTGCAAAACTGCTTTCTTTAAAGACTTTCATAAAAGTTGTGAATTTACTTTTTAATTTAGTACATTTGATGACCTAAAAAAACCCCTCATGATCTGGTGTTGTATCTCTCGCCCTGCTTACACTTGTCGTGGGTGTCGAAAATAAAGAGCAGAGCAGCCAGAGCAGTGAAAAGGGAATGAGAAAAGACTGAGGAGGCCGAAATTGTCGATGTAGGATGATACTGGTGACCCCGAACAAGTCCTTACCAGAATAAGAAAAAAACTGATATGCAAATAATGTAATATTAGCATTTATGGCTTTTTTGATAAGGAGATAGCACAGGGTTTCAGCCTTACGTTGGGAAGGTCAAGATCTGCTGCACAGTACTGACCTGACACTGACAACCTATTCAACTCATTGTTTTCTTCAGTTAGTCTCTCACTGTGACTCATCAATGGCTATTTCAAACTTCAGTTTTAAACAAGTTCGTTTTACGCTTTACTGACTTCCACATACAGCACTGAACAATAAAATAATGATATCACCATATGAACTTTAGTCTCCGTCCTTTCACAGTGTTGTCTGCTCCGTTAGCTGTCATCTAATATTAAGAGCAAAAACGACCTTTGTGCCCAGTAGCTTTAGCACTTCATTAAGGCCCTGGACCTTCGCTGTACAAGCAATTGTCTTCCTCTAACAAAAAGACTGACGCATTGTATCAGTTGGAGGTAAATTTATCAAAGGGAGCCGATACAATCGACAGAGCAGCCCAAATTATGAACCAGGTCTGTAAGGGGCCTCCTGGTGAGCCATATTGTACTGTTTGTTGATAGTCCAGTTTGGACTGAATGACATGTGGTGTGATTCAGATAGAAAACAGTGTGTGAGAGTGCTTACAGAGAAATGCAGATGTACGTGTACAATGTATGAGTCTGTAAATTGGAGTGCATATGCAGCGTAGTGTGCATGAGTCATGTGGAATGATGTGGGGTTGTGTATACGAGGCCATGCTGAGAAGCACAGGCAACCCATAGACCTCTGAGAGGTGCACACTGGATAAAAACAATTGGGATCTCCCTGAACTGATGTGACATGTGTATTTGTTCCAGCCTTTCCGTTAGAGGAGCCCTACTGTAGAGGTGAAAGAAGAAAAAAAACTGCACTGAGAAAGGGAGGGAAAGGGGGATAGTAGGATGAGGAGGGGGCACAACGAGGTCTCTGGCAGAGTGAAAGGCATCAAACTGCAACAGTCCAAGCTGAACCAAGGGTAGTTTCATCTAATGCACAGCCATTTATGCCATGTGAAATATAAAGAGGTAAACTGTGTTTTATATGAAACTAAAGTGAACATGTTATCGTTCTTTCAGCATTTAGTCTTGCATCAAATTTCCCTGAATGGTTTTGTCAGTGGCAATGTGCGTTTGTACACAGGGATTGGTAATCTTTAGAGCTGCGACGACTGGTCGATTGTTCGATAAGTTAGTCGACAGAAAATTCATTCAGCTACAACAATTAATCCATTAGTTTTCAACCATTACATTACTCGGCAACTGATTTAACAATCGATCAACTGATTTTTGATCGATTTTTTTTTTTTTTTTGATATTTACTCCTCTGTGACAGTAAACTAAAAATCCTTAGGTTTGGGGCAAAACATGACAATTGAGGAAGTCAGTTGGGGCTTTACCGATCGACATTTTATAGACCAAACAACTAATCAATTAATTGAGGGGAAAAAAATCGACAGATTAATCTACAATAAAAACAACAGTTAGTTGCAGCCCTATTGTAAATTGGGTTTGGACTGTGGGTTGGGCAAAACAAGATATCATCTTGGACTCTAAAAAACTCTTCAATATTTTTGAAATATTTGAACTTTTACACACCAAATGATTAATCAAGAAAATAATTTGCAGATTCATCAATAATAAAATACTTGCTAGTTGTAGACCCAGTAATCTTACCGATAAAAACAATCTACTGGCAACCAAACACTCCATTTCGACTAGACTCTTCATTTCATATGAAACACTTCTCTATAGTCCTGTGGAGACACGTTTTGATTTGCCATCCGTTCAGTGTGGGACGGGCTGCCATTTAGCCCCTGCACTGCAGTCTCGGATGAAATGGGCCGATAGCACATCAGACTCCTGACTGTCCTGACCATATTTACATCCCATCTCAGTTATTGGACACATAATTCCTCCACACATCTCCTCAATCTTGTACCACCCACACACACACACATACACGCGGCTGACTACAATTATAATTTCATATGCCCCAGTGTATCAGCCACCCGAGCAATTTTCTGCCATTTAAATGTGAATTTATGTCTCATGTAAATGAGTAGGGAGTCGATTTAGGCCCAGTGGAGGACTGGCCTTTTCCCAGGGAGCATTCTGTTATAGGCCTCTGGTCATTTCAAGGTCCCCGTTCATCACCTTGATTTAACAGACGGCACCGAATGAGGCCTCGCCATCTTATCAACTTCTTGCCTTACCTAAACACAGTATCACCAAATATCACATTAAGTACCAACTCATTTAAACAAAGCCTAACAGGAAACAACACAAGGCCAGTAACTCAAAGCATCTCCCTAAAAGAATACCACCCTTATGCTCTTAATCATGCGCCACATTTACAAAATAGTTTCCTGACTGAACTTAAATGGTATCAGTTTCCGTGGTATAACTATTTTTGACTCATAAAAATACACAGAACAAAAAAAGCGATGATGCAATATTACATTTTGGCTGTTTTTATGATTCCTAATAAACTTAAACACTTGGAGATCGCATTGTACGTAAAAGGTGCTGCTTTTTAAAATGTTGAGTCATGTTTAAGAAGGGACCATAAAAATGCTAATGAAGAGTCTTCTCTGCTTTTCTCTGAGCTGAAGGAAAAACACTACAGTTTTATTAGTGTGATAACCTACTCTGTTAACTACTGTGTGCCTATGAATGGGTGCCCGATGTTAGCACATGGCTCACCTTGGGCTACAGGGGATGTATACTTTTTAAACTTGCAGACCACAACATAACCAGAAGGAATTTAACTTACATCTAATCTTAAGTTTGCTTGTCGAAGTCTGTTTTTTAATAACTATTCAATTATAGGTTCCTGGTTAAGTCGTTACTTAAATGTGACGCGTCACAGTTTCATGAACGAGGATGTGTAGAATTATTTTGCATTGCTTTAAATGACATGTTTTCAATCGTGAGGATAAAACCCTTGACAAAACACTCTAATTAGTGCATGTTTCACCGGGTCAGTTATTGGCTGTTTTATTGGCCACATCACAACAAGCAAGCAGTAATATGTGACCTTTACAAAGAGCATTTCTCGACAACCAGGGCACCTCATCAGTTCAGTGAGACCCCATCAGAGGGCAGGTTCCTTTCTATATTCATATGGGGGGAAAAACATCTGTAGGTGTCGTAATAGACAATATTACCCTCTCCACAATACAGCATATTTCACTCCTTTAATAAAGTTTTCTCTATATCTTTTTTACAACTCTATTTGATTCAAGTGGTGAAACAGAAATGTGAATATCTTTAGAAAGGCAGGGATGTTTGCTCCATTAAAGTACAGGGTGTGTTTTTTTTAAACATGAAGTGAACCCTTCAGCTGATCAAACTATGTCTGAAACACAAGACCTTGACCACATGATCGATCACCTGCTCTTATCACAACATTAACCAGTCCACCTGCTGATTATCACACGCCCTCTCAAAAACCGTTGCAAGTATTGCAAAATGCACACAGCCCTCAGCACACTCCCCCTAATGTCTTATCCAAAGCCTAAAGTCTCTAAACACTCATCTATCAAATACACCTGGCACCCACCCATAGCAAAGAACTATAGTTAATTTGATGGTGTTCCTGCTGAGTTTGATGAAATGTGTTGTTAAATTTTAAGTCCTCCACATAATTCAAAACAGCAAATGGGGGAGTTTGAGAGACAATATAAAATAAATTAAATTGTAAAAGGGAAAATACAAGGCATAGAAGAAGAAGTAAGAATGTGCTTACTGGTCAAACATAAGGACAAAAGAAACGGGCAGTTCATGTGGGGGTGAGGCACACGCAGGGCTCTTTAAGAATTGACATCAGGTACATGCAGGGAAACAAGATGTCAAGCAAGCATGGTGAAGCATTGCTGTGAGGCTAATAAAGGCGTACAGTAGTTGCAGCAAGGGAAGGGCTTCCAATAAGATACGATGCACTCATGCCATTATTTTAAGACAGTGTAGAAGCTACGAACATTACAGAATTTCACCGTGTGCACATTTTACTGCAACTAGAGAATCAAAAGCGGATAGAAACAGTGGATATGGGGCAGATTTACAAGTTACACCATAAAATTTTACCTCTCGTCATAGCTTAAAAAGACATGGCACCGCACAAATGTGTTGCTTGAGTTACAGTGCAGTGTTGAGACAAAGTCCAGAAAAATGCAGTGTTGCAGGTAAAGTGCTGTGTAATTCCAGCCCAGAGAAAGGACTTGAGGGACCAAGAAAAGAGCAATGCGGCTCACCATGCATTTGTGATTGATGGTCTCTGTCTGTGCAATAGCTGACTGAGCAACATGTACATCTCTCTTATTCACACACTTAATGGCATGCACACAACCTATAGTGTGCTCAGGCTATCATATATGCACCACAGCCTATTTACGTAATGTGCACGTGGAGCCTCCCTTAACTGATACACATCAGGATCGCCATGGTGGCTGATTTGGTGGAGAGAACGTACCATGTAAGTATGACATTCTTGTTTGGAGTCCGACCTGGGATCTTTGTCGCATGTCTTCTTTCATCCACTGCTCCCTCCCATCGTTTCTTTCTCCCTTCACAGTACACTGTTGAATCAAAAGGAAAAACCGGGGGGGGGGTGAAAATCTTTAATTTTTAAAATCCTTTAGGAATGTGCATAATATACGTATCATTGTACTTTGCTGGAAATATAGATCAACAATACTGCATGCTGTATGAGCATATTTTCCCCCCGATCCTTGATCCTGTCACGTCTCTGTTGTCTGGTGCCAAGACATGTCTGGTCTGGCTTTTGGCCAGGCTGGGCTGGTCGCCACCACGGCCCCAGCAGCCTAGCAGGCAGGCCTAGCTTAATGCTGACACATCGCTAACATCAGCCAGGGAGAGGAGACCTCTGGGAGATGCTGAAACATCAGCACAGCACCATTTCAGATTTACAGGGAGCGATACACTTGCTCATCTGCAGTAGAATTTAAGTAAATGTCACACCATCATTGTGGGACATTATTTTAATAACACCCCCTTTAAAGGGTGATTAATTAAACGCATTAACAGACACCTGTGAGGCTCAGACGATGTATAACGGCACATATGTGTGGAAATGCACTAAAAAGGCCACACCCCTACAAATAAACCTGTGATCGTTCACATAAAGCCATCATACACAATGATTACTATTTTTCCTTTACAGGAAAAATGGATCAAAATATTGATAAACTCCTCGTTTTCAGCTGTTTACATTCAATGCAGCATGGTATTAAGGGTGTAGCATGCAAGAGCTGCACACATGTAACGCAGATATCCAGCCTTCATACTGGATGAATTGGTACGTTAGTGGTTCAAATTAGTTATATTAAAAAAGGTTATCTATCAAATCATAGTATTTCAGCATAACAAGTATTTAAGGCAGTTGAAAAGATAAAAAGGAACATAATTCCTGCTTTGCTTTTTTTACAACAGCGTTACCATTTATAAAACTGGATGGCATTTACAAACATTAATCAGGATCTTATCAAAATGTCTGCATAATAAAGTGTGTTAAGATTACACAAAGAAAGGTTAAGAAACTATTATTGTATAAACTGACGTCGGCCATAGTACCAGTGTTATTTTTGATCACAATTATATGATCATAATGGCTGCCCTTTGTGTTTAGGAAGCCATGCAAATGAGATTGGCAGAAACGAGCATGTGTCATCAATATGCACAGATATAACCAGGAGTGCCACTGATTGATGATGCAAACCTTCTCCCTATAGCCTTGTGTGTGACCTCTGACTTCTTACCCCTCGAGGGGTTAAACTTATTACCCTCTGACTCGAGTGACCTCTGCTATGAAAGGAGCTAGATTGAAGGATGACCACAGCTTAGGTCCTATTGGCCGCTCTCGGACCAAACTGTGGCCAGAGGGCTGACCATCCGAACCCTACAGGGATGTGACCCTGGCCCTGCCACACGCTCTGTGGATAATACTATTAACAGGTCAATACAAACGTAAGAAAAAACAGGAGGGGGAGAGAGCACTGCTTTAACCAAAAGGATGAGCAGAAGAAAGGGATGAGGGGGACATATTGGGGAAGAAACAGATTTGCAGGATGGATTTGGAGGTTATTTGTCAGGCCTGTTTGAACAAATGGTTACCAATTTGACCTGGACAATTTTTGTATACAACTGACGGACAATAAGAGCAGGGCTGCCCTGAAAACGTCAACACAGTTAAAAATATGGTCAATTACAGAACGTACAGTCATAACTGTGTCCTGAACAAACACAAAAGCTACGAAAGTGTGCCAAATGTCTTATTAATTTAGGATATTAACAGAGATGAAACCAAAATAATTCACACAATAATTCAAGCATCTTGGCTCAGTCATCCCCGTAAATATGTCACATAAAATGAAAGAGATGTTAAATGTAGAATTATAACAAATTTAAAACTTAAGATTTTGTTGCATATGAAACTAAAATGTCTACAATAAATATTTGTATCAATATATTAGAGGAGTGTTGCTCCTGTACCTTCATCTCCAGTATGAGCAGAGGAGGGGTGTATTGGGTGTTCGCCAATAGAGCACGTTACATGCAAGACATGTGCTCTTACTCAGTCACTCAGTCACTCAGTCATTCACTCACTCACTCATAGGATTATTAGCCATTTCCGTTCATCTCCCTTATTTCACTCTAACAAAGCACATAATCTAGTTCAGCCTTTGGCTTTTTAAGTTTTTATGCGCCACACATATCTACATTTTTATGATAAAAATGACAAACAATACGCAGCATGGGCTCAACTCATCTGACTTATAGTTTTTTAATTGTGTTGCTGTTACTGTAACAAATTCTGGGCAATGTGACAACTGTTAACTGCCCAGAAAAACTCCTAAAATTCACTCTGTTCATCTCCAAACTCTTTCACACTTGCCATCGTCACTATCACACCCGAAAAACCGCAATACTTTGCTGTTATTGTAAAAATGCTGCCGTGTATTTCTACTAGACTTGACTTGACTGAAAGCCTCGACCCAAACATCATGAATACGCATACAGAGGGTGTACACAGAGCATTCATAATGCGCTTTGTCTCCCTCCACCCTAAAGAGTTGAGCGCCAATAAAAATAATAAAACGAGAGATTAAATAATCCAACAAGCAGCCGAAGCCATGACCCGCGTACAATTAGTTTTAAAAGAGGCATTACATGATAATAAAATAAGATCGAGCTGAAACACATGTAGCTAATAGAATCCACTCTACTAAAGTTGTCAGACCTGCGGCTACAGTAGAGCTTGTAAACAACCATGCACGCATCCATTCAGTCTCACACAAACGCACATGCAATCTCACACAAACACACAAGCAGCAGAGGCTCACACATTACTCTGAACAATGAAGAGAGGAAATCTTCGAGCAAAGAAGGAACAGCAAACCAAAGAAAACTGAAGAGGAATTGGGATACATGGCAGAGACGAGAAACAAACAAATGGAAATAGTACCTTCTAAAGCATCCATGTGATGAGAGAAGGGTGGGACACCTGCAGAACCTCGCATGGTCTATCCAGAGCTCTTCAGCGACTGCTCCCTCACGGAGCAGAGTGTGTGTATGAGCCAGAGAGAGAGAGTATGTGTGTGTCTGTGGCTGAGGGAGGGGATCCTACCCCTCCTCCTTAGGACTGTGCCTCCTTAACAGGATGGAGGGGTAGGTGGGGCCACTGCAATAAAGCAAACACACACACACATACACACATTTTTCTATGGTTGTTATGTCCTCGCTTCTCTCGCTCTTTCCCGCCTCCACACTTCCATCTTTCTGTCTCTTTCCAAGACTTGCTCTCAGCCTCCTTTTCTTGCAGACTTGCTCTCATTCCTCTTGCCTCGCGCTTCCCTCTGAATCTCAGTCTGTCTGCAAGGCCTCGCGCTTCCCTCTGAATCTCAGTCTGTCTGCAAGGCTCTTACTCTCTCCCTCTACCTTGCATCTCCCACCCCTCCCTACCCCTTGCCCCTATCCCTTCCTCTCTGACTGTACGGTTATATTAACATGCTCCCATTAATCTGGAGAGGAGAGGGGCATATGCTGTTTCTGGCTGGTGGTCCACAACCTGCTAAACTCATGGTGTGTGTATGTGTGCTGTGTGTGAGTGTGAGTGCGTCCCGTCGGTCTTTAGTCTCATAATACTACCGCACTAAGATTAAGCGGGACAGTCAGAGAGCATGGTGTGTTTGAGAGATGAAAAGAGAGGAGAGGGGCAGCGGGAAAAAGGAGAGGAGTGGTGCCACGATCAACAGCAGTGAAGCACACTTTTTTAACCTTTTATAGTTCTTCTTGCTCTGGGTGCTCTGTGCCACCACCCCTCCTCCCCTCCACTCATCCAGCCACCAAACACAAATCCCATCTGATTCGGGGAGTAGCCATCCCTACATAAATCATTCCCTTATTCCATTGGCCACACGTTACATTGAAAGTATTGATTTTTCTCTCTCCCCCCCCTGCCGCAGCACTGATTGCAAGGAAACCCTTCACAACAGTCACAAACAGGAAGTGGAAAAACAAACCACGGGTGTGTTTCGATTGACCACAATGGCGGATCCCGAAGCTTTGGTCACAACACTGGAGACGAAAGATCTATGCTTTGATGCACATGGCACACACGATGAAAACACCAAGACAGCATGTAAAATACAAAATAGCAGGTAAAGCACAAGGAACTAATCCGTAAAACGTTACGAGCAGCTCACAGCACTACCTCAACTGGGCAAAGGTGCAGCCACGTTATCCTCACAACAACCAAGAAAGCATCAGTACAACAACAGGAACCACTACACACATCTGTATTCAGTGTTTCCAAATCTAATATCAGCCCACAAAGATAAATATTTTATGTTTAACTGTAGCTACATAAAAAAAAGAAACAGGTGTAGTTTCGGAGCTTTAAAGGACACTAAACGTGTCAAAGGTGAGACACTATAACAGCAAATGAAACTATGGTTTTGAATGAACCACTGTCCGTAGATTAAAACTGACCATCAGGAGAGCAAACACTGCTGTTTCCATGACAGCACAGCTGAGGATACTTTGAACTCTGACCTTATACTCCTGCCTGTGCTCTGAAGCGGTGACCAAACCCAGGGTCAATCAAAAAGGAGGTCAGCAGGGGTCAAATGGTAATGACCCCTCACTGGTTATGCAACCGCAGCCTCCCTATCAGCCTCCTCCAAGTAGCATCCAAGTATCATTCATCCTAATCAGAGCCGTGCACCTTCCGGGAGTACGGGGTGATGCTGCTTCTGTATAATGAGATAGGTGAAAGTCGATGTGATGATGCATGAAAGATCGAGAGCAAAACACACAACACTGACATAAGAAACAGTGATAAAGCTACACAAGAGGTGAAGGATTTAAACTGGAGATTTCAGTCCATTCTTGCGGCATATTGATGTGCCAATACCTCCATTTAAGCAGAAGCAATTTAGTATTAACTTCAAGTATGTGAGAAGCAACCTTGATAAAATATATTATTTCACAATGATGCACTATAACTTTGGACTGACAAAGCAGGGAGTGATCATGATGAGAGTTACACACTTCAACACATGGTATACACTGAAAGGCCTGACTAAGTACTGAAGGTGAGAAGGAAAGGGAAAGAAAAATGGCGTAATATTCAGGTGTATTTACAGGTATACTGGGTGCCTGTGATGAGTCGGCACAAAATGGAGACAAGTTTAATGACTGAAAGGATCATAAAACAGTCCGATCCATCAACAGCGATGTAAAACAACTCTCAAAACTACTGGGTTCGTCTAATAAAGAACGTAGTTAAAAAATGTCCCGAGAGGAAGAGGGGATGATCTTTAAGAAAGGATGACACTGTCTTGGGGTGGAGAAACTGGGTTGGAAGAGAAGGGGGAAAGACAGATGAAGGGGTGGAGGGACTGATCAGAGGGGTGCCAGACACAAAGAGGCCAGGCCATGGCCGGTGGCACGCGATGGGCAGATTAACCAGCGTTTCCTCCCCTAACTGAAGCATTAGGACACCTGACTGAGTCCCGCCAATGGCAGCCAGCCAAGGATTTGTGGGGGGGGAGACAAGCTGGGGCTCGCCTTTCAACACTCAGGCTCTTCAACAACACAAAGAGGGGTGGGGTGGTGTTCGTGGGGGAAAAAAATAGGGGGTGATGGGCTGGTGGCTTGGAGTTGGGAGGGGGGCTACAAGCCTTGCCCCTCACCATCTGCTGCCCAGGCTAAGTGAGGACAGGGGTAGGGCCAGAGTGCAGGGTGGAGTATGTGAGCACGTGCACGGAAAACACACGTGTATCTGCGTGCACGCACCTGTTAGTGTGTCAGTGGGTGGGTGGGTGAGTGGAATGGCAGATGGACAGGGCATACTCCTGGCACCAGAGCTCCGATGTTAGTCATCCTACGTTAAGGAGTGTCCCCCTTCCCCCACATTCCTAACCCCTGCTAACTAATCCACTGTGCCAGCCAATTCTTTATGTTTTGCTCAGTTTGATTAAGACATCCATGATTAGAGACATTATGGGCTGGGTGAGAGGGTGTGTGTGTGTGAGTGAACCGCTTATCCATGCGGCTGTTTACTGTAATCAAAGCCAAACAGACGTTGCCCCTTTTGCCCCCACACAACTTAGCAATGTCTGTGATTTAAGCAACTAAGGCACATTATATCAGTCACTAATCCTGTTTTTAGTATTTCCTTCTTTTGTAAGAATGATACAGAAAAAATGTGGTTGAGAGAGGAAACCCCCTGAAATGGTACAAGATCAAATATCTGTATACGCCACTGCTGCCCCAAACAAAAACTACACCCTCTCACACATCCTCGTACAGTATTTGACACAATTTCCCTCCTGTGCCGTGTGTGTTTATCTGCACATTATCAGTGAGCTGTCTATTTCACCCTGTAAAAAAAGGGGGTCAGAGCAGCAGACAGTTCAGTCTTGCTGAGCAGTAATCTGAAAATGCCTGTAATCCTCCATGCAGAGCCCTTCTGGAGACCGTGGTTGTAGCGCGGAGAGGTGTAGCCTCGTCTCCGTTTAGCAGCCATGTGTCTGACCAAGCTTGACACGCAACCAGAGCCTTACAGCTGCCAGGACACACACTGAGAGATGAGGCACAGTAAAGCTGCCCCGGTCACTCACTGGAATAATTATGCCATTTTTCGCCCTATACAATGCAGAGTGAGTGCAGGTCACTGAACTTATTCAACTCAGTGTTGGAACAAGTGGCATTATCTGGGAGCCAACGAAACCATTGGGTTATGAACATAAATACAGGGTGTGGACAGTATATTAATAAGCCCTATTTCTGAAACACACAACACTGTTCGGTGATAACTGTTTACTGTTTACTTGGCAGCAGCAAATCAGAATATCAGTCAATTTTTAGGTGGGTAACACTTCTTTTGAGTAAGTGTGCGTAAATCTCTCCAAGGGATTTCTGTAACAATGAAGTGGCACAGAAGTTCCTGAAATAAATAGCAAATTAAAGCACACTTTAATCAATTTACACACTGGGGAAGAAAATGTAGAAGCACAGTTTTTCTGAGAGGGTTGTGCAACACCTAAAATATTAAACTTGCCTTGGGTTCAGAGTTGAAAACACATGGTTCACTGTCAACTGTGTCACTTCTGTTGCACATTGTACGCCCCAGCTGCATTTCCAGGATGTAGTTTATTCCAGCCACCATCTGTACAGGAAACAGCAGCACTCATTACAGTCATTGCGGTATTAAATTTAAACTGACTCCAGAATTGAGTTTTACCTGAATTTTGGCCGAGGTTATATTCACAATTTTGTAAGCAAAGTGGTCCTCAGCGTTGGCTCTGTTGAATTCACCCACAGCAAACCGTGCTGCAGTTAAAACCTGGCTGCTGTTTACCGGGACTTCATATGGCTGACCGGTCATCACATGTCCGCCGGTTACACACCGACCGGCCGATGCAAAAACATAAATACAAACCCAGACGAACATCCTGAAACCAACAAGTTGTTTGTGGCAGCTAATAATACTCCAGGTTATCGCCTCAGTGTGGCGGAGCTCGCTTTTAAAACCGGGTTAAACCATACAAGCTAGAAACGCACACCTGTTCCCAATGTGTTGATTAAAATATGAATGTCCGAACTGAAAATCACTACGACCAGAAACTTCCGTGTTGCGCGGCAACCGCGTTGCTAAGCTGCCGTGAAGCTGGAGCTGCTGGTGGAAAACAGACTAGTGTATGTTAATGGAATTTAAAAAATAAAATATACGAAATTAAAAGCATTAGAGTAACCATTATTTATTTATTAAGAGAAATGCAGCAACGTTTCAGTTTATAGTTAACTATTCCAGGCAACACACAGAATAATCATACATGATAAACATCACCAAGCGCAGGTGTGACCTAATTTGATCATTAAGAAAGCATGATTGGCACATTCAACCTGTCCTCTGTGATTTTTGTCAGTCCAACACATGCCTAAAATTCATGGCAATAAAATTCTGCTTGTATTTAAGAGGCAAAGAAAATAAAATACAAAATGTGCAGTAATATTGTCATTTATTGTTGTATGACACTAAAACACACACATTTAATTTAAAATTATGTGAAAAAAATATATTTATTCCACACTGATCAACACAAAGAAATACTTTAATATAAAAAAAAAAATACAAAGAAAATTCACATACCCTAACAGTGTAGCCAAATGTTTTTAGAGGCCACATAATTAAGTTAAATGGAGGTCACCTTTGTGTAATTAAGTGATTTTACTTAAAGTCCAACAACTGGTTAGTACATTTCCTTGCAAAAAAACTACATTACAAAGTCCAAGGAATATTTGAAACCATTACATAACAAGGCTGCTGAAAGGTTTAAGTCAGGGCAATGATAAAACAAAATTCCCCAGGCCTTAAATATCCTTTAAAATGGGGATATGAGCTAATGATCTAACAGACTGTCATATGTTAATACTCTGTAACTTATGTGTGATGTATTCATGTTTTGTGTTACTGTAAATGTACTTCTTTTTTTGCTGTTTTTTTCCTGTGCATTTGCTGATGTTGCCGATGAAAAGAAATAGGGACATCAAATACCTCTGCTGTAAATCTGCCTTGAGCAAGACATTTTGAGTCTCTGCAGCAAGGGCACTGCCCACTGCAACTTTAAAGAGGCTTCAAGCTCATCATACTGAATGCAATATTTGTTGTGAGGTAAACTCTGCACATTAACAGAAGCACACCAGTCCCACCATGACATGAAGTGCCTGGTGGCAGCAGCACCATGCTGTGAGGATGCTTCTCTGCAGCAGGCTCTCAGGACTTGGGAAGGTATAGAGGGTCACAGAAGTGCAGCAAAATGCAGATCCTGATCGGAGACCTGCTTCAGTCTGTAATTTTCTAACAAGAAAAATGAGAGCCCAGGACACAATCTGTTTAAAAATTTGTGTCAGGACTTAAAAAGTCTATTCACTCCCCGATTTAACTTGACAGAGCTAAGCAGTTTGGCAACTGCTGCTAAAGGGGGCTGTAACATTAAACTGAGGAGAGTCAATTATGCAGTCAGTTATTTTGTTTATTTGTTTTTAACTATTTACTGATATCTGATATAAGGACTTTCTTCTTGAGCTTGAAAACATTATTTCCACTGATTTAATGTTGCTGAAAACAAATATGCCAAAATCCAAGGATGGCAAATACATTTTTAGGGAGTGATTTTCTTTTTTTAATTTATAGTTTTATTTTTTAAATGCAGAATTTTGTTTATCTCCAGTAACACAAATCCCTCTATAAAGAGGTTAACAATAAATGTATAAGATTTAATACCACTCAGTTAAAATTGTCAATTTATTCCAGAGAAGCGTCAGAAAATATTAACTAAGTTCCACTTCTTTCCTAGTGTTAGTCACTAAATTAAATTTAAATTTAATTCATTTAAAATTAATTTTAAATTAAAATTTAAGAGTGACAACAGGTTTAGTAAGTTTCTGCAGGATTTTTTGGGATTATGAATACTTAATAATCGTACGATCAAGAAAAAGGGATCTGTTATCATCCACTCTTTGTAGAGTTTTAAATTGCAGATATTGTGTCTTTGTAAATCTCATCATGTAATATGCTGTGGGTTGTGTGTTTGTTGCAGTGAAATGTTGAGGAAATGTCTTGAGCTCAAGTTTGCAGAGTCACGCTGATGAGACGACTTGCAGCCAGGCAGCGGTGATGGCAAAGCAGGATGGTGCTGCTGGATGGGCAATGGGCTCTACAAGACATAGGGGTAAACAGGGATTACTGGAGAGGAAGAAATTACAGAGTATGTTCTTTGGATCTTTTTTCAAAGTAAAAAGACAAAATAAATAAAAGATTGCTTTGTTGTACTTGAAAGCATTTGCTATCCAGAATCCTGAGACATTGTGTAGCGTGGGTGGGAGACAGCATACTGAAGGTGGGTGCAGGGTTCTGTTTGTTTTGTGCGCTGGGAAAGTATCCCTTTATGCCAGTATGGACAGGAGGAATAATCACAGTATGTCTGAAACTAATGATTATTTTTGTTATTGACTCATCCAGCGATTATTTTCACAATTAATCGATTAACAGTTTCTAAAAAAGTAGTTAAAATAAAAATTATTAAAATTAAAGATTCCCCAAGGTGACATCTTAGAGTTTCTTGTTTTGTTAAGCGAACAGTCCGAATCTTAAAGATATTGAGCTTGCTGTCATGAATGACAAAGAAAAGCAGCAAATCATCACAACTGAAAAGCTGAAACCAGATGATATTTGGCATTTTTTCTTGATAAATGGCTTATAAGATTAATTAGTTATCAAAACGGTTGCAGAATCATTTTTTGTCAAACGACTAACCAATTAAGGATCATCTCAGCTCTCAATTACAGCAGCTAATAACTCTTTCAATGTGCACAGGTGCATATACATTTTCCATTAAGTTAGACTTGAAATATCTAATCTTATCCTCTCTTAAACCTCTTGAACACTGCATAACCTACCATTACAATCATGTTATGCGGCTGAGCTTTGTTTAAGCTTGTAGAAAGTATAGTTTTTAGAGATAAATGTCCATCTGAGTTACAGGCAAACATATTGATACACTCTATATCATGTTAACAATCTCAAACCACATTTTAGCTTCAATTAATTGCAGGAACAAGCGGATACAGACCATACTGCATGTAATGTTTGTGGACAAATGTTTAAAAATAACTTTGAAGCCAACTACATAAGGAGATTGTCAGGATTGTTAACACTAAACAGCAATGACAGATTATTGCATAAGAGCAATGGTGGAAAATTAATTGCATAAGTATTACCAGCAATACCACAGACACAGGTATAAATCTTGCATTCAAAAACACAAAAGTACTATCAACAAAATGTATTTCAGGTATCAGAGGTGAAAGCACTCCTGCCCTGTCAGTGTTATATTATTGGATCAATATTAATGCAATTTGTGTGCAGTTTTTTAATGTAGTAGCTGCTGGAGGTGGAGCTAATTATAGCTACTTTATGTACTTGTAGGTAGTTTAATTTATGACAATATATCATATTTAACATAGTGATATTGCATGCAAAATTTTCCTCAGCTGTTAAGTAATTAACTAGTAAATATAGCAGTGAAATGAATGTAACGTTAGTGGCCCAAAAGTAACGCTAACTTTCAATATTAAACTTATCTCTGACATGTAATGTTAGCGGAGTAGAAGTATACAGACACATAAACTTGTGATACTCAAAAATAGTACCTTGTACCTGGACTACAGTAGTAATTTATTGTAATGGATTACAAAGTAGTCGCCTCTGTATGTGCTGACTCGGCTGTGGAGCCAACGGCTGCTCTGCTACAGCTAACGTTAACGTTACCGGTGTTTCTTTACCGACCGTTAAACTTGTATGATGCTGTCTGTACGATGTTAAACACTTAGAGAACAAACGACAGCCTGTTGGCCATGAATATTTAACTTATATGCATTTATTTATTTATTCTCAGTATATTTTGTAGTAAGAAAAGACATATCATACCACCGGTAGTCGGTAAACATTACACAGCCGTCATCACACAGCGGGCTTCTTCACTGCGCAGCTTTACGGCAGTTGGCAAATAGCAAATGGCGCTTTATCGTCCCTAGCGACCCGGAGTCTGTACTGCTTTTACAAATATAATTTCTAAGTCTCTCCTTCCTTCAGTAATGTAAATATTTTTTATTTAAATATCTCATAAAAAGTATTGTAATGATTAGTAAAAACAGGTTTTGGAAAATTATTAATCGTCATCATTTTTTATAACCAGTGGCAGTTATTACATATTTACAAAACAGACAGAAATTGATCCAGAAACATGACTCAACTTTCCAAATTTTGACTACATTTATTGAATTAAATTGATTGCATTTTTTTGGTTCGTTTGTTTTTTGTTTGTTTAATCGATTTAAGGGGTGGTGTAGCATCATGGGGAGTAAATGAGGACATGGCAAAACACTGAAAATGTGTTAATTGTGCATACAAAATGTGAAATATTATTAAAAGATAAAAGTAGAGTATTAACTAATTGGGTTAGCAATGAGCTTGTGTCTGAAATATGTATTTTTAAATTATGTTGAAATATTGCATATATTTAATGAGCAGGGTAGCTCCGAAGATCTGTCAATGTATATACACATTTAATTTTTATTTTAGTTGAGACATTTAACAGCCTAAATGTTAAAAAAACAATGTATTTATTATGTCAATGTAATGTTACTAAAATCATTATAATGTAGTACAAAACTTAAAAATGGTGACAGAAAGAAAATGAAATGTAGGCTTATGCTTCTTTAAAGGTATAATTTATTTTTCCACATTGTTATTTATTTTTTTATTTTAAATTTTATTTCACCCAAATGTATATTTACAACTATGTCTTCGTGTTGGTCATTTTGCAAAATGTTGAAAGTGGTGTATATGTAACAAAAACATATAATAATTAATAAGACCCAAATATGTCGATCTATAGTAATTAAGAACTCATCTTTTAAATTTAACTACTTCTGTCTTTATTCTATTTTTTTTTTTAAAAAGAAAGAAAATTAGAGATAAACTGAAATCAAGATCAATCTTTTTTTATTTAAAAACAACAAAATATAAACCACACTACACTTTTAAAAAGCCTATTTTCTCCTTTGTACAGAACATTTTAGTGTTGGACAAGCTTTTTTTAAAAATGGCCGCATGTGAACAAACAGTCATGACAAAGACAGGAGAATTCATTGGAAAGTCAAGCTTCATAAATGTTCTTATTCCTGTGCAAGTATGATGTGAACCTGTTTGCAATAATTATCTGAAGTGCAGACCAGTCTAGGTGCATTTAAAGTGAAAGCTCAAACAACTCCAAATAATTTTGGTCTGAATCTAGACATCACAAAGCAAATCATTCTCTACCATGAAGGAGCAAAACACACCCATCAAATTATGCTTAAAAACAATCCTTTAGACAACAGGGGAATGTAGTGCTGGTTCGTCTTTTTCATACGACTGGAAAAACCAGTACAAACACATAAAAAACAAGACATGAAAAACAGAATACAATCACAAACTGAACAGCTAGAAAACAACAGAAAGACTTGGATTAAGCTACACATTAGTCGTCGAGTCCACCCTTAAATAATCTTCATAAAAGTTGTATCTTAGTAGGTTTTGCTTCTCACATACAAATGTCTGGTCACGTTTGTCAAATAGGTCTACTGTGAGTGTTTTGGCACAAAATGTGGCTGTATTAATTCTTTGTAGTATGATATGCATTAAATAAGCAATTGAAAACAGTACGTGGGCTGTGTACAGTAAAGTGTGCCGACGGGCAAAAAGCAAGCAGCCTAAAACAACTACTTCGTAATATCTGCAAACTAGAAAACGGTCATTCATATTTATATCTATAATAACCATTCATGAAAACACAATCCAGCTGCTTTGTTTTCTTTCTTAGAGTATGTTTCCATAAAGCATCTTCACCCCATGTTGGGGAAGGTCGCACCTGAGGTACCCTTCAGCACATCCTTCAGAATCAGACCGCAGTTGAGCTCGTTCAGTCAGATAAAAATACAGCAAATAAAGAAATGTGCACCATTATGTGTCCAAGGTTTTTCTTCTTCTTGACCCAGAATGTAACAGCCTCGACAGCAGCAGCATGGTCACACAACATATCTGCCAACACTGACCTCTGAATTTAAGAGTTTTTCTTTTGAGTACAAACAGTCTCCTCCTCTCCACAAGTGACACAAACACACACACTCTTCTTCCTAACAGGCTACTCCTGCAGCTATTGGCTCTACTGGCTTTGCTTGTTTGGACATCATTAGATGCCGACTTGTATGCTGAATATCAAACCTCAGCGGGGCTCTCAGTTTGATTCCCTTGTCCCATAAACAGACATGCTTAGTGTGCGTGATGCTGAGCAACGGGCACATATTGCCCCTTAAAATGAAAACGTGAAACGACAGAATCAAAGTAGTTTTGTGGCTCGATGAAGCTTCTGCTGCAGAGCAAATATTAATGGTTAGTCTGCTATTTTAAGATCATCTCTTAACCCAATCTGACACAGACACAGGCCATTCTTTAATCTGAAATATTTACTTCTAATCTCCGTAGCTCATATACCTCATTTATTGGTATGAGCGAGAGGATGGAGAAGTAGTTTGCTCTTCTGTGTGATAATAGCTTGCATAAATGACTGGTGGAAAGGTGTAATTCATGAGTCGTGCAGTGGCACAATGAGAGTTGGATTAAAGATTGAACAACAGAGGTGTTGACAGTTATGTTAGGTACAGCCCCAGCTGGAGGACGGTGAGTTTGTACAAATAACTGCGTCCTCAGTCAGTATGAAGTTCATTAGATCCGCTGTCTTCCTACAGGGCATCATTCTCCGGGGTGAAGAGAGCTGCCAGGCCCAGCGCCTCACTGTTGGCAACATCGCTGTCTGGTTTCGGCTTTTTAAAGAGGGATGGAAGATTCCGGATATGAACCTCCTTCCTGAACTGCTGGCACAGAGCTTTCTGTTGGCGGGGGGGGGGGGCAGAGAGAGGAGAGGTTACACAGAGCTATCCGAGATCTACCAGAAAGAATTTCATTACACTGTACAGCCCTGTTGAGCTGCTGCACTTTTTCTTTTTTTTTTTTGCTGCCGAGCACATTAGATTTACAGCACAGCCAGAATCACACTGCTGAGTAATGACTTGTGCTGTTAGGCTCTGGTTTCTCTGGTCACTTGTGATGAGCAGCTACAGTGGGATATAACAGAGAAGCACTGCCCTCTAGTGGCTAAATGTGGCATTACCCCAACAGTTCCTGCGATGAGCTTCTTGAACTGGTCTTTCCTCTTCTTGTCTCCCATCTTCTGGGCGTTGGGGTCCATGAGCCTGTGGTCATACTGGTCCAGAGCATCAACATTGATGTTTGGGATCTGAGTCATCACAGCTTTCAGCTCGATGTAGCGAGGCCGCTGAGAGAGATGGACAGAGAGGCAAGGAGATTACAAGAGATGCATTTTCAGCAATTAACTTGAAAGCTGCACAGACAGAAACTTCTGTATTATATTACCGCTAAAGAAACTGGTACTACATGACTTTAGAGCTGATTGACATCAAATTAAGGTTGTCAAAAGTATCGATAGTTGGATACTTTTTTAATGCCACATGTTCAAAACAGTATGATCTTCAATAATTACATATTCTATTAAGTATAAGTATTTTAAGTACCAAACCTTTAGAAAAACAAACAAAAAAATGATCTAGAATCAGATTTTCAAGCTGCACAGATGAAACAACTGGGAAGAAAATACACTGGTCCTCAATCTGTGGGTGTTTCAGCATTTACTCCAGCAACAAACCTATCAAATGTGTCAGTAAGTGTTAAGTGACTTCCTCTGCACAAGCACAGTATGCAGGTTGTTAATAAAATAATATAATAATCCTTTTCTTTTCTATTTTTTATTAGCATCCAAAGAGGTCTTAAAAAGATTTTTTTTTTGGCTTTTTGCGTTTAATGACAGGACAGTGAGTGAAAGGGGGACACAGAGAGAGTGGGGACTGACATGCAGCAAAGGGCCGCGAGCTGGATTCCAACCCGCAGCCGCTGCAGCGAGGTGATGCCTCTGTACATGAGGCACTGGCACTATCCACTACGCTACCGACGCCCCACAAAGAGGTCATTTTTTTATACTAGTATTAAATCACAATTTGAACTTCTGGTATTGTGACATTAAAGCAAATAAATCAGAAACTACTTTGATACTGGATTCATTGTTTGGAGTCATTTTTCATGCAAAACCCCCAAAGATTCACAGATTCCAGCTCCCCAACTAAGAGGATTTCCTGCTTTTCTCTGTCACATGATAGTAAACTGAACATCTTTGGGTTTTGGACTCTATAAAACCTGTAATTTGAAGACCTCACCGTGGTCATTTTAACCATTTCCTGACATCTTAAACAATCAAGAAAATATTGGCCACGTTAATCAATAACAAAAATAACGGTAAGCTGCAGCTGAAAACTGAAAAACAAAGGCAGACATTAAGAGCAGATATGACAGAGAATACCGCCTTTAGCCTCACCAGGTTTTCATAGATCAGCATCGCCAGCTGAGAGAGGGTGGAGTTGCAGACCTCATGCTGCCCGTGAACCTGAAGGCCCCTAAGAACACTGGTATAAAACCATGTGACCGCCTCAGGAAGAAGATTACCCCCTACGACCTGAAGAGACACAGAGTGGATGTGGGAGGAAAGCTTTAGCAATATGTGGCAATTTAAGATACTTTCTAAAGTCATCTTTCAGATCACAGGCATTGAGTTAGTATTTCAGAGGGGTTACAGAGAGATAGAAATACGTCAGTGGTCAGAAAGGTGGCAAAGGTTTAAATGAAAATACAAGTGCATCTTTTTTGTTGGGGGTGTGCAGCAAAGGGCCCAGGCTGGAATCATACGCAAGTTGCTGAGGTAGACTGAGACTAAATGTACACGCTCTGCCAGGTGAGCCCATGTTTTACTTTCTTTTCTTTTTTTTAATAATGAAAATGTTACTTCAGCCCCCAGCAAGAGGACTTTGTCTATCTTTGACACTTGCACTTCTGTCTGTTCAAATTAAATGAAGAGAAACGTGTTTTTATATATTTTTTGGGGGGTTCCGCTGTACTGAACTCACCCCAATCTGTGACTCCCTGGGTATGAAGTGAGTCCTGACTTTTGTGTACCATTACATCCCTACCTGCCGCAGAAGTGTCCAGCAGACCATGGAGGCAGTGCGGTGACAGTTCGTGGTGTCCTTCCACGACAGTGAGGTGAAGGAGAGGGTCAACATGGTCATGTAGATGCTCTGGGCAAAGAAAAGGAGAAACATTGAGTTTACATGCAGCATTTAATGAGTGACCATACTGTCCTCTGAATGTAATGTCTCAGGCTGACCTCATGTTTCATCAGACATTTTCCCAGCTCAGTGAGCTCCTCTGTGGGCTGAGCAGGAGTCGCCGTCTGCACTGAATCCATCATCATGTCTTCCTCTATGAGAGCACATTTCAAGCAAAGACATGAGATACTTGTCAGAGTAAAAACAAAATCAAACTATTGATTCGAATGGTTTAAATTTGGCTTTTACCATCTACTTCCTCCTTATTATTTGCTGCTGGTTCAGGTCCTTTTCTGGAAACACAGCTCACAGCTAGAATAAAAGGAAAAGACAAGTATTATGCATCATTATGAGTAAAAGCTGTTCAGACACACCTCATATTTTTTAGTACCTTTTCAATATGCAACATCAAAAATCATCCTCAGTATCTTGGCTATTTTAGTTTGGTACTGTACAGTCGAGCTAAATGACTTTAAACCCAGGTAAGAGGTTGTTAGTCACCCAAGATGAATCCCATTGGAAGCAACACAGTCTGATCTACCACAATATGCAGAGTCTCAGCTCTATCCAGGAATTATGGCTGATACTTGCACTTTCCTGATGTGTTCTGAAACCGTTTTTAGCCTGTGTAGCTGGCACGAACACAACCATACCACATGACTAAAGTGCATTAGCAGTATTAAGGAATTAATCCCCGGGCTTCACGTCACGCTTCGTTTTACAGCGAGTTTAGACAGGGACATTATATTGCTATCATAAAACAAGTTTAACATCATTGTAATAAAATTTTTATTTCTAATCAATACTTATGCCGACAAATGCAAAGTGGCTGGCACAGAGTGCTCAATGTAATGCTGTAATGCATACACTTCTTTCTTTGTTAAATACTTATTATTATTACTTATTATTTCAAAACAATCTGTTTATAACATTTTCGGGTGATGAATTATCATTACACTGAGTCTGTATTAATTTGATGTTTCACCACCCCTTCATATATTTCACTTTTAATTCCTTCTAACACCCCCAACTGTTTGCTCAACTTGTATGGATACAGGAGAAGTTAACAGAGATGTTGAAACTTACTGAGCAGATCCAGCACCTCCCTGGTGAGCAGGCGCACCAGCTGCTCCTCCAGCATCTCCTGCGTCACCTGGCTATCCTGACACACCACCTCCTCCTCATCCTCCCCACTACAGACAAACAGGTTACCAGTTAGTCCACATATCCTGTTTAAGTCATCAAAGAATTAAACATATAACATATTTACCAAAAGAGGTGTAACAGTTCTGAAACCAAGAGCGAAACCACAGCTCAAACGTTCATAGTCTGTCCTGGGACATGGTCTCATGCAAACAATTTCAGTTTTAGTCAGTGAGTTGTGCCTGCCCTGTTCAAAAGGCAACTGCAAGCTGCAACTGCGTTAAAAGGTCAGAGTCTGAAGAGCATTACTGACATCTGTGTTGCTTATTTTTGTTATTTAGTTTTTCCTTATCAACAATATACCAGTATTTAAGTGCCTTAACTGTTACAGTAAGAATTATGACCAAAGAGCTAAAGCTGGGGGAGGGAACTTGTTGAGGGAACTAACTGTTTTTAAATACATAATTTCCAGCTTCCTGATATATACACAAAAACACATACAGAAACAAACAGCTTACTTGACAGAGGTCCTCTGGTTGATGACCTGCCACTTGATGTTGAGTCTCTGTAGTATGAAACAAAAGTGAGGTTGTGAGAAAACAACAGTGACTGAGTGAATATAGTCTATCTGATGGTGAGATTAATGATAAGTGCTGCAGAGTGTGGAGATCTGACCTGCAGCATGTAGGCGAACAGAGGTCCCAGCAGGGGGCAGAGTAGACTGTTGTAGTACTCCTGAGGGCATGATATCACCAACTGCCTCAAAAATACACGTGCACCAGTTAAGGAAATTACATGTTAACATAAAGCTTCGTTAATGCAGAGTAGTATTCATCTAAAGTGAGTCTAGGAAAAAGAGCTTTCACACCTATGTGCAACAAACCACTGACTAAAGCATGGAAACCGAAAAAACTGGCAATTCAAATCAAGCAAAAGCAAAAGGATATGAATCATGGGGCGAAGTCTGTGGTCAGGCACATGGTCGAGGGAGACGAAAGCAGAGCCAGTGATTTCTTCTGCCAACCTCTCAATGGTGTAGAATTCCTGCTGCAGGGACAGACCTGCATTTCCCAGCACATGGAGGCTACAGAGGGAAAGAGACACAATTTAATCTGCAACAGCACGTGAGGTATAACCAATACAAAAGAAAAATTTGGGGAAAATCCTCACCAGTTGTCATACAATGTGGTGAAAAATCCCTGCATTCGCTCCAGGTTGGTTCTATACACAGGAGAGTCATAAATATCCAGAAGATGCTGAGAGAGACCTGGAAGAGGCACACAAAACGAGACGGTTTAACCACAGTCCGTTCAGATGACAGCTCACTAATGAGCAAAACGCTCCTCTTACCAAGAACCACATTTTTCTCTGCATCCATCACCTCATGGGCCCTGGAGAAAGTCTCACTCAGACGAGCCATGTTCTCTGGCAAGAACAGACTGTTGTGAGTCCTGCAGTGAGGAGTAAAGAAAACAGACTGGTCACAGATCAGTACAATAGTAGTAAGTATTACTGAGACACTGTTGGAGACACTTAGTACGTTTGCATGCACAGTTAAGTCAAGCTACAGTTATAGCTCAACTAGGCCATTTAATTGGACTACAGTCCTTGTCCCAGTATTCAAGCACAGGAGGGGAATCGATTTATTGACCGAAGTATGTCCGAGTCCGCTATGATAGGTGGTGATATGTCCCCTTTCAGCTTGTTAGTATTGGACCCTTTTCCCAAACAACTGACATACAAGTTAGCTACGGTTAGCTAGCAACAAACTTGTACCATGGTGGACAACTTTACAGCTCTGTACATTTCATACATCCAAAAATGCACAGCTCTGGATGTAGATTTCACCATGTTGTTACCGGCTTTTTCTTCTGTTATATGTTTAATGCTATTCAATTTCTGGGTCAAAGCCAAGGGCGGAAACTGTGGAGGTGCGTAGAGCGCCTTGGCCAGTTTGGGTCCCATTGACTGTATACATGCAGGAATAATTCAACTCCCAAGCGATTTTAAGAAATTTGATTTAATACGACTTCATTCAGACTACAATGTTTACACATATTTTAAAAGCCTGGTTTTAGTTGGACTAACACAATTAATCGATTTTCTCTAACGTCTCTCTCTAAACGTATTGAGTGATAACCCTTTTACGTCAACCACCCACATACATGTCCCACCTAAAAATTAAGGCCAGATCTGAAATGTCTGGACCATAATTATCTAACTAACTTAAAATAAAATTATCTTAGAAATTATGTCACTCTAACTCACATAGCACAATGCCTGAGTAGGTATTATCATGTTTATTCTGCAAAAAAAATGTAGCCGGAAATAGGTTTATTTAGTTTACAGTTTAAGAAAAACTGAGTGATAGACTTTCTAACTCCTGCAGGATGAAGCATCCGAGCATTTCTGCTCATGTGTGGCTACATTTCAGTGAAAGTCGTAGCATATATGGCTGATATGTTATAAATTTTCAAAGCTTTAAACTTGAGACGGTTGCTGTAGCACCACCGTCAGGACTACTAGCCCAAACTGCCAGTTGAGGAAGTTTGGCATTAGCCTGTTTTTATATATTCATGAGAGGGCACATTTCCTCGTAGCAAGAATAATAATAACATTAGCAAATAAAAGAGGGGCCGGCAGAAGAGCTGCCCGGCACCTAAAAAAGAGTGCCATGTTTGTTCAAACTATGTGTAAATGTCCTGATATGGGCATAATGCGATGATGTGTGTTAGTTCCACACAGTTCCACACAATGGAAACATGACTGAACACAAGTTTTTGGTGTCAACCGACATGCGTACCTGATTAGAGCCAGCAGGTTGGGCAGCAAGGCCAAAAACTGGGCGGTGCAGGGGTTTCTGTAGATGGGTGCTCCAGCGGGGGTGTAGCCCATCACGAAGCCACCAGCCTTAGCTTCCTCCAGGTCTGCAGGCCAGCGTGCTCGCTTCACCACCCCCAACATGGCGTACAAGCAGAAACTCAACTAGAGGAAAGTCAAAAAAAGAAACAATCAGTTAAACGATTACTACATTGTTATAGCTAACTACAAGCTTTTTGTAGACATGTTAGTGACACGGATTATGTCACCTCACACGTCATCATCATCAGGTAAAAATCCAAATTGTCCAATACTTTAATTAATAACAAAATACCTGCAAAACTAATGACGTTCCTTGCAGTGTCTTACACATTAGCGTGAAGTAAGCAAATCTACGTTGAAATGCTACAGTCCTTATAGCAGACATAATCACTCAGTCTACACACTTACCCGCCCTCTATTGAGCCCCACTGTGTCTTTATCTTTATTTTGCTCGGTGACCACCTGATCAGCGCCAACAAAGGACAGGAACATGGCAGGGTTCCACAGCACACTGAAACACAAAGAAGACAGTCAATTATCTGTCAGGACACTAAAACATGTCATGTTCAATTTGAGGGAAAAAGAGAGAAACGCACTGTCTCATCTCGTCTGAGGTCCATTCTGCTACCACTGAAGCCATCAGTTCATCTAGAAACGCCTTCTGCTTTGCAAAGTCTTTGAACTGGTTACTGATGAGCACCAGAGCTTCCATCAGCGAGCATTTCTCCATGTGAGTGAGCGTGGCGTCGCTGGAGAACAGCTTCTTCACGTGATTGTAAAACATCTCAAAACAAGGCTGGAAGAGGAGAAAATAAATTATGTTAAAGTCCCAAATATTTACTCATGCCTATTCATCAGCACGATGTACTTCAGGTACACATGTTGAGCATAAAATCCATCAACTGAGAGCAAGTATAATCTAATTCATGCTGTTTTAATTTCACTGGGAGACATACACACTTACCAAAATGAACTGTGGGTAATCCCGGCAAATTTTGATGATGGAAGAACAGGCGTGCCTCCTCACGTTCTTTACGGCTCGGGTCCGAGGTGCCTGGAGACGTCAGTCGGACAATTTAATTTTTCCTCTTCGACATTACAGATAAGGAAAATCACTAATATTTGCTTTCTGTGAAGGTAAACTCACCTTATTTTCCTGATCAATCTCAAATGTGATGGCTTTAAACAGCTGCAGGGACAAAAGAATAAAATACTGTAAGGTATTTTGATTGGGTATGTAATGATTCAGCGTCCACTAATACCCTACAAAGTATTTCATGATTATTTAAACAGACGGAAATAAAAAGAGCTAGAAAATAAATGTGGTATTAGGTAATAAAAGCCTCTTGAAATAATTATGAAATAAAAGTCTCCTGAAATAAATAAAAGTAGTCTGTTGAAAAAAGACCTTTGTTTTTAACAAAAACCTATTTATTTATTTATTTAATGAACTATATTGTATCACATATATATTCATATTCATTTATTCTTCTTCCTTATTTCAGGAATTATATCATAGCCATAATTATTTATTAAATAATGTATTATTTAACGGGTATATTTCTTATTTATTTTATACTGACTTAAATCTTAAAACTAAGTTTAGGTAAAAATAAAAATTAAAAAAAGAGAGACAGAGAAGCTACAGTATCAGATTGACAGATACATATCATAACTAATTCTATACCATTATTAAATCAATTTGATGCTTTGAAGGCACAGCACTTGAGCTGCTAATTAATATTTGGTGAGGAAATACAGTTTCCGATTTAACATGACTTGTGGTATAAACCATGCCCACTTCCGGCCTTCGATCAGAATACATGAGACCGACAATTTAGTTGGTTGAACAGAGACAGATAATGACGCCTCTGTACTCCAAACACATAAGTAATATGTAGTAACCAATGACAACTCAGCTGACCTTGTAGAGGACCTGTGGCAGGAAGTGCGGTCTTTGTACGACAAATGGGAAGAGAGCGGAAACATTGGTGAGCACACAGGACAGGATGAGCGGGTCTTTGGTGTCGTAGTTTAGCACGGCCTGCAGCAGCTCCATGCTCTGATCTATGGGCAACTTCTACACAGCGAGAGGGAGAGGGAGGGGAACAAACCTTCATGTCATCATAATCAACATATTTCTCACACAATTTTGTTCTGTCACTTAAAATTGTTTCTGTTACCTCCTCCTCCAGATTTTTGAAGATCTGTCCAACCATGCACTCCATGAAGACGGTCATCGCATCCCACTGGACCACTGATGGAGACAGGAGGGAGCACAGGCCCTCCGCTGACTTAGCTGGTGAGGTGCAGAGAGAGAGGTCAGGTTAATATGCTGAATGTAAAAATTCATGACCATCATCATGTAAACTTGCTTATAACAAAGTCCTTCAATTGAATGCTAGGAAAAGTTCAAAAACACATGTTGCTCATGCATACACATTCCTACGTCACTATCAAAATCAGTCTGTTGGACCTGAGGGGGCAGTCAGGAAATCTAACCAATCAGGACTCCCTCTAAGCCCAAATCTATTTCCATATCGCTGCATATTTCACATGTTAAATTAACCAAACCAACCACAAATGTACAGAAAAATCTTCCCCAACATGTAAATAATGAGGACAAACACTTACATGTGGTAGTACCAGTATCAATAGGGCTGGCGATCTGATACTGTAACCACTCTGCTGCTATCTGGAAAGCCTCCAGAGGTACAATACGACATGCACACCTCACCACCTCTCCCTGCTGTGCTCGAAAAGCTGTTGAGCATGAACACACACTGTGAAACACAACATAAAATAAAGGGTACTCTTGTTTAGCGAAGTAAAACAGAATCCATAATACTTACAATTAAAGAATGAGTTGAAGTCCTCGTCGCTGTCAAAGTCCACACGGGAGTACTCACAACTTGGGCTATCGTTTCTAGATGGAAATCCAGTCTGCAGAGAAAAACAAACCGTTATACCTGTTCATCTTCCATGTACTCCGGGAGTGGTAGCACTGACATCACTGTCTCACCTTAACTAGGTTGGTCATAGACGCTCTGAGGAATTTGATGGCCATCTCCACAACAACCGCGTCCTTCGACAGAGTCTCATGTCTGAACAGAGCTCCCCAAGAAGGCAGAGTGGACGACTTCAAAAACTGCAGATAAAACAGTCGCAAGAAAGATCAAACACAGCTGAAGGATTCATATTCTACAGATTTAAATGCAGTCTTTGACTAAATTCAGAGGTGAAAGCTTGAAGTAAAATCCACCAGTAAATGATTGTTATCTCACCTGACTGGAATGTGTAGTGAAGGCTAAAAAGGCTTCCATGTACTTGCTGAGATTTGCAGGTACCTCCACCTCGACATCTGAACCCTGTGGAGAGAAAATATATTAAAATGAAAAGTCTGAACTGCTAAAACATGCCTTTGTGATTGTACCCAACGTGTCAACATGGACCAAGCTTGGTTTGAACGAAATCGTACACAAATTTCAAATTTGAAGTGGCAATTTTTCTAATGCTACCCAATCCTACTGACCAGAAGTTCGGAAACACCTAGCCCCGTGGGCTCCATGAGCACACACGCTGCCCTACACTCCATGTGACATATGCAAATGACAGTAGATGGAGAAAACAACTTGTAAAATGGCACGATCAAGCTTTGATGCTCACAGCAGTACTGTGGCGATGGGAGTTATGAAAATGTAAGCTACTGAAAGTGAAAGTATTGAAATGGACCTCAAATGACTAAAATATAATGCATGTGTTTTTATTTTTAGGTTCAGGAGCCGCACATAATGTTTCTGAGGGCTACCACTGGCCCGTAGGCCGCACTTTGAGCAACAACAGTCTAAAAAAATTGCAATTAGATTACTGTCCCATATTGTTCAGCCCTTGGCCAAGCCCTGATAAAAGACAATGTAAACACAGGAATAAATGTGTGGCCAAATTAAGACTCACCACTAATGAGCAGAGCTGTCCTCCCAGAGCACACAGCACCTGACACAGCCTCTTCAGGAAGATGTAGCGCCGCTCCACCACCTCCACTGCTCTAAAAGGTATATACACACGACTATTAGTCACAGCAATGTGTGCTGAATAAACTTTAGATTTATCTTTGTGCTCCATAGTATCTGCATCTCATTACTTACTGTGATTCAGGGGATTTCTTACATATTGCCAGTCCATCTGCTGACCTGTCACCAGACACACAAACAATTCAGTAACAGTGACAACGGTAGCATGAAGCCTGTAATGATGGGATGATGGAGAGAAGCAGTTGTACTCACTGGGCCGCAGAAAGGATGTAGTGGATGGCCACATCGTCAAACAGCAGCATGAACGGCTTCCTATCCTCCAGCTTGCCCTGTGGCAGAAAGACACAACTGATTACACAAGACTTATTACTGTTAATCTAATGTTAACTTTATAGGCTGTAACCACACATAGCATAGCGTGACTTATCTCATCTACGCTTCTATAATTAATGATAAGGCAGTTTCATATTCCAACTAGAAAGCATTTAGAGAGCACGTACTATCACCAAGGCTGCATGATCCTTTAAATCAGTTATTTTAATATTTAAAAATCTGCATCTGGATCAACATCAAATACAGATAGTGATAGTGACAGTTATGTTTATTGGCTGTCGGTGGATTTGATTTTTGGAGGACGCCTAAATTCTGTTTGGGAATATAAGGGATTATACAGTGTCTGATTCATGACTTATAGCCATTTAAATTATCATGTAGTGACAGCACCATCTATATGATTTTCCATCAAATTTTTTAAATGTGCACACATCATTCAAAATAAGTTTTAATTGCACAATTAATGAGGAGTCAAGGAAATTAATGTCAAATAATCCAAGTCTACAAAAATATTTATCTGAAAACCACACATTCAATTCAAAACTTTTTGGGCTAATCAATATATTCACTTAATAAACTTTGTTAATGACTTGATGAAATCTGTAGGAGTCATCATGGAAAGAAAAACTGCAAAACTGCTAGGTTTGTCTAAGAATTAGAGCTGCAATGATTAATCGATAAGCTGTCAATTATTAAATTAATTTATAACTTGTATGATAATCAATTTACCAGTTTGAGGGTTTTTTTTTTTTAAGAAAAAAGAAGTCCAAATTGTCTAACTCCAGCTCCTTAAATGTGAATATTTTCTAGTTTCTTTACTCCTCTGTGACAGTAAACTGAAAATCTTGGACAAACCAAGACATATGAGGACATCATCTTGGGCTTTTTTGGACATTTTTCACACTGTTCTGACATTTTATAGGGCAAACAAATAATCGATTAATCAAGAAAATTAACAACAGACTGATCAACAATGAAAATGATCATTACAACCCAACTAGGAATGCAAAGAAAAACACTCTTCCGCACCTCTCAGTTCAGGAGTTATGAGCCAAAAAAAAAGTGTGTTACAAACAGCCACATGATGGCGCTACTGCTCCAGATCTGCACCACTTCTTAACATAACCCATGGCCTAACCTTCTCACAAATTCCATTCAAACCTGGTAAGATGTTTTTAAGATATCACACAGCAGTAACTATCTGACTAACAGAGACAGACATGGGACTGAAGGTATAATATCTTCACAGCTATCAGGCAAGCAGTATGCCTTAACCTCTGCCACTTGTGTGTCTCACCTTCCGGCTGATGGCGATGAGCAGACACTCCGCGGCCTCCAGCTGCAGCTCCGGTTCACTCAGCAGCAAACACAACATCTCCAGGAGATGACAGTTTCCAGAGGTGATGTGCACCAGAGACACCCAATCTATGTAGCCTGCGAGTGTGTTCAGCGTAACCACGGCGACTCGACAGTGAGCTCTGGCCTGAGCGTGGAAAATAAAGGAAGAGAGAAGAGTGTGTGACACAGAAATAAACAAAGTGGTCAAGTACATAAGATATTCATTTTTGGGCAGAAATGCAGTGATGTTTCTCACCTGCAGTTCATGTCCAGGTGACCCTTTCTGGATTAAAAGAAAAGTCAGGCAAATATTAAAGTCACTTTACTTTGAGCAACATAATAATACTGAAAATAATCTTAATGCGTCTTATGTCTACAAACTAAAAGTTAAGACCCCACTGACCAGTTTCCGGTAGTCCTCGACATTAACATGCAGAATGGCCATCATGAAGCTGAAGATATTTTCCATGTTCTGCGTGAGTGTCTGCTGGATGTCTCTGCGTCGCTGGGTGGGCAACGTCTGGAAGGTGATCACATCCTCCGCCAGCCTCAACAGGATCAACATCACCAGTTCTGTCTGTGCCTCCTGTGATAGGCACAAGTGAATTCCTTGTCTTTACTGTATTAATATATATTTGACTTTTAAAAGTCCATTACAACAGGATTGAAAGGCTGTATGCTTTGGCCAAGAATATAGTTTGCACATGATGTTTTGGTTCATAGTTGCTGAAATCCACCAGTTGCATAGTTGACATGACGCCACCACATGCAAACGAACATGACTAATCTACTTGCATGTGAGTGGTTACATAATTGTAATCAAATTGCATGCAAACTTACAAAGGACACAAATTATATGCATTAACATACTGTTTCCTGCATTACATAAGTTACTCACCCCATGGCTAGTGAGAGCCTCCATCTCTTTCAGCATGTCTGGCCAATGTTGAGGCCATTCTCTCTTTATCATCTCCACAGTGATTCGTGACAGGGCGTCTTTAATGTGGCTCTCCTCCTCCAGGATGGCATGAGTGCCCTGATGAGACCCAAAACAAGTAAGATAAGTGTGACAGAAAGAAGTTTCAATTGAGCCTCAAGACAGATTGTTATTACCATCACACTTACATTCGATAACAACTGCATGGCACACTCCTTCAGCTGGACTTTCTCCTGTTGCTGCATGTTGTTCCATCTGAACCTGCAAGAAAAATAAGCTTTCTCTTAAATATGCAGCTTTTTATCATGTCATTATTATTTGATATATTTGATTTCTGGTGCACTCACTTGATGACGTGCTCCAGGATTTGCAAACCAAAGTGTCTCACTACAGCTGGCTGGGCTTTGTCTGCTAGTTGTAAGCCACATGGGACACAGAAGGAGCTCGTCTCTTTAAACTCTTCGCAAAACTGTTGTGAGAAATTAAACTTGTTACATTACACACACCAAGACCAACTGAAATTTTAAAGATTACAATAACACTTAATATTACCCTACACATGTACTGTGTCAGTGTCATGAGGCTACAGCAACATCTGCCTCAGCTACATTACAATATACACTCCAATAGCATAAAGCTAACCTACAACTAGCCATCCAAGCTAGGTGCAGTGTTGCCAATAGCAACATGACATTAGGTTAACAGTTGTTAAATCGAGCTCTGTCTGTTATAACACTCCACAGGACGGCCAGTAGTGAACCAGATGTTACTGATTCTATGAATGAATGAATGAATATGAGTGGATGTGGTGGTGAGGTGATAATCATGGCACACCGGCTAGCTCGCAAACCATCTTGCCATCATCACTGTAAATTTAGCTAACGTTAACAAATGTAAATGAACTGTCTGACTGACGCTATCACTAACGTTACAAACCATACCGATAAAAACAGACTTTTTATTTATCTACGCAGGTACTTGACTCTACTTTCATAACAGCTACAATAAATTACAAGCTGGGCTAGCTAGCCGCTAGCTAGCAGCCCAAAACGGTGCTACCTTTAGGGCCTCCAGTCGGTAAATTTGGCCCGTTTCTGCATCCATCATCACATTCACAGCTTTGATAAGCTGCTCACACATGGCGGCCACCTGGTCAGCCATGACTTCAGGTAGTGTCTGGCACACTGTTGAGGCGAAAGCGAAGCGCCCTTATGCAAAACACCTGCACGACAGTGAGCTGTGTACGAGCAGGGAGGTACCAACGTGCACAAAATGTGCTGCCTGAACTTGTGGCTCGCCGTTGAAGGGGAATTCTGGGAGACGTAGTCGAAGCGCCATTTTTTTTTTTACAAGATCGTCTATACTGAAGATAACTCACCTCTGAGTTAAAAAATAATAATACATTTTATTGTAAAAATAACCTTTCAAAACACACTTAAAACGGTGCTTTACCATAAAAATAAACAAATTTAAAACACAAGGAGAATGTAACGTAACGAGCTAAAATATTATAAAATGTCACAGAGATAACAAATAAACAGAAGGTCAAAACTAAAAATCAATGTAATAAGCAAGAATTTTTGCAACATTGCAATAAAATGAAAAGACAGCTCAGACAAAATGATAAAATCAGGATACATTCCGAAAAAATATGATGATAATTATTAATAATAATTATGACTCAAGCTGGAAAGCTTATGGAGCACCAAACTGTTCGTCTTCTTGCATAACATATAAGGAAATAAACAATCTCATAAGTACACAAATTAGTCAATAAACTGTGAAATTATTGATTATAAATATGATTCAAACTCAACTGGTATGTTGTGTCATCATTCTCTTTATAGAAATTACATTCAATTATATATTTTTTAAAATGACTTTTTCAAAAGTCTGATTTTATTCCATTATATTCTTTCCCCCAACAATACCTATTTCATGATGTCACTATTCATGACAGTGGAGTTAAGTCACCAGTAACCAACCCCTCACCTCTCAGCTCTTCAAATTATTTCACACTCACTGGTGTCTTTATGTATTTTACTCTCTTTATTTAATAATGTCTCATTTAGTCATTTAATATTGCACTGGGTTTCCATGGTAGATTGTCCGCTTATCTCATTAGCAAACAGTTGTTTTCTGATTTATTGTCATTCCAGCTGGAAGAAGTGGGAGTATGAAAGAAAAATGTCACATTTATTCAGTCACCGATGGATGCATTACGTTACCCTTACAAACATCTAGAAAATCACTGCTAAGTAGGACTTGTAATCATAAAAACACAGGTGTAACTTAACATTAATGACACCTCTGTTTTATTCAAGTGTCACTATAAGCTGACAGAGAGCCCGCATACACAGCTAAATGGAATTCAGTCACAATTAATTACATTATTTACACCTGTGATTTTACTACTGTGCTATGTCAACATTTCTTCAGTGAAAAAGTTAAAAAAAAAAAAAAAAAGGGAAAAAAAGTTTATTCCGAATTAAAATGTACATTAAATTAGTACAAGTCATTGACATATGGAAAGGCTGAAACCCTTGCGCAGTCACCCGCTTTGTAATTCAGCCTTGCTTTTAGTCAGAGATAGGGGGAATTAAGGGATAGGTTTAACTTTTCTCCAAGTCTGTCTTAAAACAGTATCATTACTATTCCTCTGCAGTGGCTTAGTAAGGAAAACTGTCTATTGAAGCACAAAGAGAGAACATTATACCAGAAAAAGTCAGAGATACCCACTTGATTTGTCCTGCTCAGATTTCCGGAGCCCCATATTAGCTTTCGCTGAACTTAAGACGTTATTTTTAGACAGAATGAACCCTATGGTTTTTGCCACCTAAACTGAACTTGCTTTAAAAGGGAATCTGTTAATGATACAGACAGGGGGAGCAGTTATGGCAACAGTAACCCTCTATATGTACATATTAAAATAGGCTTACACCTGAAAAATGTGAAACTATTGGTTATAGACTAAACATTTCAGATACAAGGATGTCTAGGTAGCTGCTGAAGGTCTGGATGCATACAACCCCCCTTTCAAAGTATAGGGGGTCACTCTGTCAAACATCTGAGATACCTTTTGTGCATTATCCACAGTTGCATGGTCTATAACACTAGTGTGATAAAAAATAAAGATCATGCAGACAGTCATTCAATTATTTGGGACGGGAGATTCTCCATATAGTTTTTAAAGGTTGCCATATTTCACATAAAGTTATCTTCTCCAGAGGTATGCACCTGTTCACTTCTGAGAGCCACAATCCAATCCACCTCACTGCAATACATTTTTTGGCAATAGCCGATAGGATTTCTGTACGCTTGATGGAATGGTTATGTCTGATATTAGCATTTAAGAGGTCAGGATCCACTGGGAGAATATCTCCATGGACTATGGATAAAGCATCACAGATCCCCCTGCCAAAAGCCTTGTAGTTTACTACACTGCCAGGTGGAGTGAAGAAGAGGGCCCTCAGCCAGACCACATCTAAAGCAAAGGGGTGAGAAAGTAGGGGAAAAAACGTATAGCTTTGAAGGGGTGAGATAAGTCTGATGAAGACAACTGAACTGATTAATCTATATCTTGAGTTTAGAGTACGAGTAACACCGTTGCTATGTAGGTCTCTCCACAGTACTTGATCAGTCTCAGTATCTAAATCCCTCTCCCACCCAAGTCTACATGTCTCTGGTTCTGAACTGGAGACAAAAGGTAGCAGGGCTTCATAAACCTAACCACTGGTTGACCTTCATGAAAAAGAAATTCAGTGGGTGACATCTTGGATAGTTTCCGCTGTCTTTGGAGGTTAACCCTTATAAAATTCATGTTTTTCCAACTATTTTTTTATCAGGGTTTTCAAAGTTAAACACACATTGACGGTAGTCTAAAAGTGAAAACAGAATTTCTGATACAAAAATATTAAAAAATATTCAACAAATCAAAAATACTCTAAAGGGTGGGTTGTCATACATGTATAGAAAATGGCACAAATATGGTAAACAAGTTTGCGACATTTTCAGATAGTATCATTCTATTTTAAAAAGTTTGAAGAAAGAAAACAAAATTTAATGACCATGTTTTATGGAATTTAAACCAGGCTGGTTAGGAAAGGAGTAAACCTTGAGAAATTTCTTAACTGTATCAATAAGATAGCAATTAAATGAAAGGAATACTACTAGAATAGAATAGAAATAACTTAATTTATCCCCGCTGGGAAATTCAGCTGTCCAGCAGCTCATAAAAGACAAAAAACAACAACCACACTTCCCCTTATCAACAACAAAACAGTGACATTAAAATAGACATAAGATAAAATAAGTTAAAAATAAGTGCATAAATAGAAATTAAATTAAAATAGAAAAAAAGAAAACTACTACTACTACTACTACTACTAGCTGGATAACCTATGGAGCACCAAAGTGTTTGTCATTTTTCATAACATATTAGGAAATATACGATCCTATAAATGCATAAATTAGTTCATAAATTGGGAAATTATTGATTATAATTATGATTCAGACTCAACTTCTAATGGCTCTATTAAAGTTAGTATTAAATTATTAGTATTTAAAAAAAACTCTTTCAGGTCAATAGCTAATAAAAATAAATTTAACTAATTAATAATGAACTAATTTATAATAAATTTTAAACTTTTTTTTAAGGATCTGAATATTTCCTCCACTTCCGGCTGCTTGTCATAACTCCGCCCACTTCAACTTTAGCTTTCAACTTGTCAAACACGAGCAGAGTGAGACCTCTTAGATTTATTCGAGTGGACTCAGGTTGGTTTCTGCCATTAAAATAAGCACATTTGCTGCTAAGAATATTTTCGTCCAACTAAATGACATTAACCTGGAATAAACTGCAGTATAAATTAACTTTTATTTCCTGTAAGTGCGTATAGAGGGCACAGTTTCGTGTTTACACGGTTACACCGGTCAGCCGTTGGGGGTGTCTCTGCTCCAGGAGGGGGCGGAGCCTGAATTCCAAACTGGAATGAGTTTCCTCCCGATACGTCACTCTGGGATAGGCTGCGAGCTATCGAGCAACGCTGTCAGTCACCGGGGTTTCGGGCTCATTACCTCGGCGTATCGGGTAAGCAAAACCTAAAATAATACCAAATAATCCCCGCGTAGATTTCTAATATGTTTTTATCTGTAGTTTAACCACAAAACGTGAGGGTTTTTAGCAATGCCTCGCGCTCCCAACGAGCCGTTTCAAAGTTCTCAGCGATGCTCTCAGAACTACAACGGAAACTTTTGCCGTGAAGGCCTTGTTATTCGTTGCAACAGGTCCTCTACACGGGATACAGTAAACATTAATGTGTTTTATACTTTTGGATATTTTGTCGTGGGTGATGAAACAACGTTGTGCTGTGTTTTTAATGCAGGACGGGACCCCCAAGCAGGAGAAAGTAGCCTTGCCCATCGCGGGTTTAGGCTCTGGGATTAAAGTGATCGCCAGTCCAACAGCTTTCGACGAAACTGCCAGTGAGGATTCATGCTGTGTTGGTTAGCTAAATGCGGTACGAAGCTAAAATGATGCCGGTGAGTTCATGTTTTATTTACTTGGCTATAAGTTTTAACGCTGTCCTGTAGGTTAATATTAACGCTTTCGACATTATATAACCGCTTTAACCGCGTATTGTTACCGCTGTGATGATACCTGGACATTTAAATTGACGTGGCAAGTTGATGCGGCTGCTACTTTGTGTCTGTATTATGGCAGCACAGGTTTCTGATGTGAAGTTTATTCGATGTGACAGCTGCGTGTGTGTGATCGGTGCATGTGGTTAGAGGCTATGTCATTTATTTGCTTTCTGAGGTATTCTTCCACGCATACAACTACGTCTGCCCTATATGTAAACCAGTCCCCTGCGTCAAAATGCTGTGTTACATCCATATCCAGTATTGGGACAGTTAACATTTGCCTAACAACATAGTCATTAACGTCACCGTAGATGCTGTCATGGTACGCTTTGTTAGTATATACACATCCATCCTGCTCAGGACACACACAACAAGCAGAAGGGGTCTGCCAAGTCTGGATGGCACTACGCTAACCTCAGCTCTGGACTCCTGCCATGTCATCACCATCATCACCATCATCAGAGGTCCATTGCTTTTGCTGCAGTGAAAGCCTCTGTCTCTCAGCACTTCTTTGATGTGTGTAAGAGAGGGCAGCAGACAGTGGAGAGAAATATTCTTTCCAGCAAATAGAAATAGGGACAAGTTTGCCTGCTTGCTGAGAAATGAGCAAAGTCCAAAGAAGTGATGGCTGGATTGGTCATCGTTTAACTCAGATGAAATTATTATGTCTAGAATTTATTTAACAGAGTATGTCGTGGCAAATAGGGCTGCAGTCAACACATTTTTTATTATTGATTTGTTTGTTTAATTAATCGATGATTAAATGAAATGCCATAAAGTAGTGAAAAGTGGCCGTCAGAATTTCCTAGAGCCCAAAGTGAAATATTTATATTGCTCATTTTGGTTTACCAACATAAAGATATTCACTTTACAACATGATAAAATCAAATATCATGATACTTTTAATATAATGATTGCAATAATATTGTGATACTATTGGTGCTTTCGCAAAATATTTAGATCAATGAGATTTTTTATAAAAAATGATCAGTAACGTGGATGTGATGACCAAGTAGGGCTTATAAGGGCAGTAGGCTGGTAAGTTCAGAAAATTCCACCACTTCACTGTAAACCAAGATAGGATAGGACTTTGTCTCGAGGGAAATGCTGAATTGTCAAATTACTGATGATATTCAAAATCTAAGACGATATCTAGTCTCATATCACAATATCGATATACACTCTAGACAAAAAAATGGCGCTAAACAGTACCCAAAAGTGGTCCTTTGACTTATTTATAGGTGAACCTGTCTTAGTGCTATATGTTACCCAACTTTGAAAGGCTCTGTACTGTGCTTTTTAGTGCTATATATATATATATATATATAGATATAGATATATAGATATATATAGAGGTGCCATGTAGCAGTATACTGTTTTTAAATTTTAGACCCAGGCAGCCCGTAAATTATACCAGATAATACCATTGACAAGTCCAAATGCTTCTAAGCGACACTTGTACTTAAGATATAAATGATTAGTAATAACTTCTTAAGCGTTATTGGAGAGGTTTCATGTCCTCTGTGGGAAGCACTGGAATATATTTGTGGGGCAGGAGATTGAGAGCCACTGCTTTAATGTGTCATCTGCTGCAAACACACCATTTTTAGGCTATTTTAATGTAGTCTTTTTATTATTTCCCCATAAACTGACTTAATGAAGCTGAAGAACCAGCACATAACCTCTAAGAACAATACAGGGGCTTCAAAGGTTCCCTACTGGTTCTTCAGCTTAGTTTACTTTACTGGGGAAAGATCCGGTAGAAAAAAGCATGCTGGGGTTTAAAATTTTCTTTGTGTGGCAGCAGTGCCATATAGCATCTCAACCCACATTAAAGAGCCACAGAGGAGCCAACATTTTCTGTGTGTATTGATATATTGCCCAGACCTACTTTACAGTTAGGCTATATAAAACAGAGAAAAGCAGCAGCTGGAACCAGAGTATGTTTGGCATTTCATCTTGGTAACGGACTTAAATTTTTGATCTATTGTTGAAATAGTTGCTGGTTAATAATTAACTTATTGTTTCAAACTAATGCTGGTTCAGCACTAGTTGCTGAATGTTTAGATTATAAAAGAAAGGACAGTCATTATCCTAATGTTATTGCTGAAGATTTTTTTTTTTTTGCCTCCACTTCTCTGGTTGATTCTGAACCTTTGTGTCTTTGGTGAAATAATGTGTTAAGTCACATGCTTTTTGACAACAGTGTCAATGAAAAATCCAGTCATATCCTCTGTAGTAGCATGTTCAGGTTCTACTAATGATACCCGTCTCTGCTCAGACCTGTGCTTCCAGTAAAACAGCTTGATCAGTGAATTAATCATCTTAGCTGTGGAGACAGTCGTATTTGGATGCCTCCTGTCTGGTGCATGACCTCAGTCTGCTGCTGGCACATGGTTGTTTGTTATCACCAAGTGCTGCTCTTCTGGACACCAATATAAATTGCTCCCTTGCATGTTTTCATACAAGATCTCTTTCTTTATAGGCTGCACGAGACCTCTGTTACTGCCCCCTTTACCCCGATTCTGTCACCCGAGAATATATCTGTGTGTGTGTTTTGGTGTGTTTGAATGAGATACAGCTTCTGGTGTTCGCCTGATAAACACAAAATGGCCTCTATATAGCCATGTCTGATGTGAGGTATTGTCTTAGAAATTACACCCGTAGCCCATGACCCTGCTTGTACAGGCCAGGGGCTCGGGGGTAGTGAGAATGTAGTGTCGTAATTGCTGGCTGGGTTGGTAAATAAGGGGTCACTGTTTCCTGAACACAATGAGCTGCAGGGACTCTTTAACAGCGTGTTGTTGAGAGCACATTGTGTGTGTGCCTGTGGTGTGGCAGCACCCTGATAAGGGATGCTCACCCTTTATTGAACCATGGCAAGGTATAACTCATTTACCCCTGATTTACTGTTATCTCTACCTAAAGCAGCCTTTGTTGTGCAGACATTTATTAATACCACATTTAGGCTTGAATTCTCTGCTGGTTTATTAGCCCATATTTCATTGCTGTGTACTTCTTGTCAAGATTAATTATGGTCATTAGACTATGCCAGCAACAAAAAAGAACAGAAACCAAAAGATAAAAAATATGTCAACATCAGCTGGGGAAAAGTTCCTACATGATTTTGGATTTCAAATGATGCCGGATCATACCACTTCCTCATTCCTCTCCCATGACATGAGTTGCTTGCTGTGTAGATTTCAGGCAGATAAACTTTTGTGTGCTTGGCTTGCATTATTTAGTTTTGCATTCTTTGACCACACACATATTTGTACTAAGTCTCAGTTACACCGCAACAAATCTTACTGTTGCTAGACGGTGTTATGATGGTGGGAAGATGAGGTGATGCTCTGAGAAGCCTGATTTTGCTGTATGTGTCAACAGAAACCTGAGAAGGCTTTCTCTGTGGCCACCATAGGCTTTGTGTTTAGTCTGTGGGAGAGTATGTGGTGGTTACGTAAGCAGCCCCATCAGTGATTGCCAAGGACTTTCAAGGGTATTGTTTTGACTTTTATTTGAAGAAGAATTATCGTTATGACTGTATTAGCTAAAAGAGTGGTGTATAAAATACAACAAGCTGGTTATGTATGTGTTGTCACTGAGTACTGTAACATTTTTACACAAGCCTAATTTCAATCATTACAGGGCAGAATAAAGAATACATACTGAGACAATTGTTCATCTTTTAAGTAATTTTCTTGAACACATACTGTCAGACTCTGCAGCGTACTACTGCTACAATACCAGTATCACATTAGCCTGGTTTCTGAGAGGAAGCACACCAGAGTCACCTGAGCAGGTATCAGCTTACCTGCCATGGAATATTGAGTGACTCCCATCTGTGAGGAATCCAGGTGAAAAGCAGAATTACACATTAAAGTGGTGCAACTCCATAAAGACCCCTTGTCAAGCACCGAGGGCATTGTGATAGCATTGTCTGAGGTCGAAACACTAGTCTAGCCATGGAGAACAGGGAGGCCATGGTTCAGAGGTGTAACCAGGGTGGTCTGGGAATCAGCTTTCTAGGAAAGTTGTGGCCCCTTTTCACTAGAAGTCCAGGGAACTAAGGTGAAGCAGGAACTAAAGTTGCTTCGTTGTGATGCTATTTGCATTTTTCAATCACATTTCAAGAGCCACGAAGGTAATGGTAAAATATTAGACTGATAACAGAAAGCAGTGGCTTTTTGGAGACAGTTTTTTGCATGTAACAAGGAAATAACACAGTTGATACACAGTTCCTTATAATTTACTGCTGTGCTACTCTGATGTTTGAGTGGATGTTTTTCTAGTATGTTTAAATGCCAACATTTATTGAAATTTAAAGAAGCAGTACTTAGGATTTAGTGGCATCTAGCGGTGAAGATTGCAGATTGCAACCAGCTTAAACTTCTCCAGTGTGCCAAGCTAGAACTCCAGGTTAGGATTCCTTCAGTGTTCATTGTTGAGGAGGTTTTTACCAGTAGCCGAATTATCTGCAGAGGACTCCTCCTCTCCAAAACAAACAGACCAGGTGGTCAAAACTGGTAAAAACACTGAATAAAGCAGTTTTACATTACAAATCAGTGTTTCTTTGACATTGTTTGGCTCGTCACAGACAAGCCACTAGTCCAGCACCTGTTAATGTACTCAAATTCTTTGATAACGTAAGGTCCGGATGTTCAGTTGTTTTTTTACAGGAGCCTGAATTACTTGCAGAGGTCTCTTCAAAACAAATGTACTTGATGCTTTAAACTGGTAAAATACTGAATAGGCAGTTTAATGTTAAAAATCAGTGTTTTTCCGATGCTGTTCGGCTCTTAATGGAGGGGCTTCTAACAATGGTGGCCGTCACAAAAACGCAAATGGCCCTATCTAGAGCTACTGTTTGGATTGTCCATTCTGGGCCACTGTGTAGAACCATAGCGGTGCAACATGGTGAACTCCATGGGCGAGGACCCACTCCCTATGTTGATATAAAGAGCTCATTCTAAGGGAATGAAAACATGACAATTCTTATTTTCAGGTTATTATACGCTAAAGAAAAAATACTTTGTATATTATATTCCATTTCAGCCAATATATCCCCCTAAATCCTACACACTGGACCTTCAAGCATTTATAGTCCTAATATTGATGCTTCTGGGAACCAGTACGTGCCGATCTGTGAGTCATATCCCTGTTCCAGGGTTTTGTGGGGACAGAAACTATCACCCAGGAACTAAATTTAGACCCCGGTTCCTCTGAACAAAACATGTTGAATGTTCCTGAGTCCTGAAAAAGGTTCCTGGAAAAGTTCCGGCATTGAAAAAGGGCTTTTGTACTCTGCCTCCCCCAATCACCCTCGCTCCTGCTTTTCACCAAAGTCTCTTTTGCATATGACAGATTAAACACAACAAACACACCATTCACTCTGCATTTTTTTCAGGAAGCCAATTAGTGCGTCTGCCTCATTTTGAAATGGTGCCTCTTGGCTTTTAGTTTCTTTTATGAGATAAGCGTTGATAAAAGAGTTTTGCATACGATAAACTCCCATACAACAGAGCAGCCGGCAGACTATTTATAAAGCACTTTTATGTAACTTAAATCTGTGTATATTATCTGTAATACCCTCCAGTTTGCTGTGGCCTTGTTCTTACCCTGAATTACTTCATCCAACTGTCAAGAACACTTGGAAAAAAGGATACGTCCGCTCCCCTCTGCGTCATTTCGCCTCCCATTTCCCTTATCTCCCAGATAAGCACAAAGTAGGAACGGTCTCATCACGGAGAGCAGGAATGGAAGACTATTGCGAGAGTACAGATCATAAAGTGATAGGCTAAGTACTGCAGTGCAGACAGAGAGAAGAGGTTGTCCTGATCGAAGAGTCGCAGCTCCCTGCAGCTTCAGTGTATAGTAAAAGCTGCATTTTTTTTTTGGAAATGTTGCAGCTGAACGAGGCTACTGTGAGTTCAGATTCCTTCTGCGTTCTCTTGTTTGTTACCCCTGACCTTTTCTCCCTCGCCCTTTCATCCCTCCAATGCAGCATAAAGAAAGTGAGGGAGAGTGAAAGAGAGATGAAGAGGAATAATGCATAAAGCCATTAGGGACTTTTCTGCTGCCTCGTCTTTTTGAAGGACTGCTATGCTGGAACTGTGTCAACTCTTGAAGCTGTGGCAGGGAGAACGGAGACACACACACAGGGAGATGATGCTGCAGCAGTGTCTTACAAACTTGCCGTAATCAGATTCAGAGGTGACTCCCTCAACAAGAACTAGTTGACTCATTCGCTTACCACAGCAATACGTATAATTGAAAGTGTGTGGAGACAGAAGGCTCGGCAGCCCTTAGGTGAGACCCCCTCAGGCACGGTCAAAGATATAGCCCCTGTTATCTTCTGCTGCCGTCACTCTGCCTCACACTGTCCACTTTCCCAGTTGTCCTGTTTCTCCCTTAGGCTTTAGATGTTGTTTATATGTGGAAGTCAATCCCAGTGTATTATATCAAGCCTCTATGACACTCTGCCTCATTTGATCTGACTACATCCATGCTCCTCCAAGGCAGGGATATAGTCCGAACTTGCTCAGCTATTCATAAAATAAAGATATAAATAAAACTGGACTAACTTACTGTTTTGCATAGTAATCATTAACACACTCTCAGATATTGGGCTCTTTTATCTTTGGAGCATAATGCAGGTTTCCCAAATTGGTGTTAATGTAAATTGTGCCAGTGTGAATCCAACACACACAGAAATGATTTTGCTAGTTAATAGCATACCGCACTGTGGCCCTCACTTAAGCAAAGTTTTTCCAACTAAGAAATTAACATAATTGATTACAATATATCACTGTTTTATCAGCAGGAGGTTGTAATCAGGTCAATCTGGGACCATTGCGACACAGTATAATATGCATGGGTGTACAGGTTCTCTGTTTGACATTAAGCACACTCATGCAACACTGTGTGAAGCTGAAAATATATTTAACAGTACTCACTACAGAGAAAACTAACCTTTTTCTTTCTCTCACACTCCAGCGTGAAGGACAAACTTTTACAATGACTCATACAAATCAGCAGGCTCCTTCACAACCCTCTATAACAGCCTTTTGTACTATAGTTGAAATATTTCTGGAACGGTTACTAGATCCATGGGCTGACAGAAAATTAACAATTCTAACAACTAAGTAAATTATTTTTTCTTCACTTTATTTTGTATCATGTTAAATTAACCATATTTGGGTATTTTGACTCTTAGAGCAATGTTAGGTAGTAGATAGTAATTATGTTTTCCTACAATTTGAGGGGTGAATTTATTACAGTTTACATTCTGAACTATTAGCATAAATAATCTGAAGATTAATCATTAATGAAAATAGTGTTGTTGCAGTTCCAGTTTGAACCATAGTGTTTAGGAAAAATAGACACAGCTTTGAAAGACAAACATTACGGACCAAAACAAAGGTACATTTTTTTAAGAAACTGATTTAAATAGAAAATCAGGTACTTGCTGATTTAACAGGGAACATCCATAAGGTTATCTAATCAGATTTTCTGTAAAATATCAAAGTGAGATAATGAATGAACTCCAACCCGACCTTGCTGTGGATATCTTTTAGTTATATTGATGAATTCTCAGTGACGGGGTGGGCTTTCATGTGCTAGTTATCCTGATATTGCAGAGTAATTCCATTTCACTGCAATCTAATGTGGTTTGTCTATTCTTGGAAATGGGAAACTGCAGTGGGGGACAGTTTTGATCACACTTAACTCAATATGGGAACAATTGCATTTGGACAATGATCTTGAGAGACTAACACAGTGGAATTGACCCTTACAAGGAGAGAGTGGATTGTCAAGGTTGGACACTGTGATTGATGCGCTACTACTAGGCTTCCCACAAGTAACATTGTCAAAAGATCATTCTTTTAACTTGTTTTTAATTTTCCTTAGACCTGTCTGAATACATTTGCTGCAGTGCACATGTTCGTTATCTAAACGATCAGTGGGAGTGCCTCTCACACACATACACACACGCCAACACAGCATTCCTTGCTGTAATTGGCTACGGTGCAGTGTTGATCTTTAAACTCAAGTCATCTTGGAGTCCTCTGTCTAAACAACTAGAGAGGCTTGAAAAGCCTGTTCCCCTCAGGCCTGCAATCAATGGCATCTGCTTCGTGGCCCCTCTGGATTTAATGGGAGAAGGGATCCAAATTACACAGCAAAGGGCCACATCAGCATCTTATGGGCTGTAGGCTTTGTAGCAGATATCCTCAGCTTACAGTAAATGGCAATATAGTCCTGCACCTCCCTACTGGGGCTGCATTTATTTACTTTCATACACTATAGAATCACTGACAAAGAAACCTGTTTCCCTCCATAATAACTGTTACAATATCTCTTTGTTTTTTCACGTCTTTCTTCCTCAACCTCACAGCTTTTTTCAGCAGGGCAGGTCAAGTGCATGCTGCCAGCTGTAGCCACTCTTTCCCTCTAAGATGTTTTCTTATTACAGTGTCTTTTGTTTGATGGTTTGATGCTACAGCCTTTCATCTCAGAGAGACACACACACTCTGATCTATGTTTCTGTGTCTACAACAGATGTTCTTAAGCATGTGCCATTGACCCTAAAGACTCAATAGTTTTCTTGTTCAGCCCAAGATACTGCAGTTCCTAATTTTATAGATTTAACCACCATAAACCAGGCACTGGACTGTGACCTCTGTTTGTAAGAGTGAACACCTGCATACTCTGTGGACTTGGTTACCCAGAAGGATATTCTTTTTTTAAAACTTAAGGCCTAGTGGCTGTAGCCTAGCTGCAGGCTATTGAATTTAAGCTTACTATTGTAATACTGAGCCAGTAGTCTGTTGAAAGGCTATATTTTTATATAGCGGATTAACTTAATCCCTGAGATATAGCCCCAATGACCTAGCCTTATAGCTGCTCTGCTCTTAGGAATATCTACAGTGCAGGCTGCAGTGTTAATGGACACATTTCTTTGCACTGGCTATAATTGTCAGTTTGCAATTCTGAGCTGTCACACCAGTCCCAAACCCTGGCAGACAGCTTTGACTTAGCTGATGCTGTGATGGAATTAGAAATCTATCGCTATAATAGTGAACCGCAGCAGCGAAGGCAGCTTGTCCGCCCTCTCCTTCCCCAGGGCGATCCCTTTGCCCTGTCTCAGGTAGGCAGGAAGTGCAATTCAGCAGTTGCTTCTGTCATCCACTCTGATAGACAGGAGGCAAGTGTAGCATATTTTTGCCAAACGTTGTCATATGCAATCCAAATGAGTGTCGCTCTGCTCCGTGGTTGTGTGAGACGACCTAAGACGATGCTTCCTGGTGAGCTGCTGTGCTACTGTTTGTGTGTTTTTGAGCTATCGGGTTGTTATTGAGCTGTTTAATTTTACTCACTGCTGTATCGATGAATATTTAATGAACTCTCAAGTTGTTTGGCTGAGTCAAAACGAGGAGTCAGGGAACTCTTTTCACCTATCTGTCTCGGTACGCCACTTAAGACAGTCTTTTCCTTTTAATCAAGATAGCAGAGGCTCTGCAGTAGGGCTGGGTGTTATGGAGTAAAACAAATATTATTATTACTAGAAAACTTTTAGTCATTTTGAAAGACTGTACATCACAGCATCTGTTTATGCATAACAAAATAACACGTAAAGTCATATTGTTGTCACACACTGGTCTACTGATAATGGAACGTGAGAGTTTAATCTGTCCCCAGGCAATATGAATATGCAAAGATGTATGAAAATTGGCCTGATTATCTTAATTAATTATGTTTGTGGCACATGTGTGCAATATTCTATCCCATAAGCAGTGACCGCATTCATTCGGTGGATGAAGGTCAGCAGCAAAGTGCTAACTCATGTGGATCGAGGATAGGACTGGGTAGTGGTGGCCCTGGATCATTAACTTTAGTGCTGAAGAGAATTGGCTTTCAGTGTAGGCATTGCCACCCCCAAGATTCCACTCCCCTCCCATTAGTGTGTCCTGTCTTCTCGCTCCCTTTCAGTCCTGCCCTCTCCCACCCTGCAACCCCCCCCCGCTGTGTTGTCTCTCTTTCACTCTCCAAATATTAACAGGGTCATTTGAATGTCCTACATTGCTGGGAAGTTGTGATGATGTCAGCTGCTCTGTGCTGATCTCTGAATGGCTTTTTTTTTTTTTTTTGCTTAAAGCTGACATGAAATTGATGCCAGTTGAGGTTTTATTTTAATTACTGTCCCCGACAGTTTCATTTATTATCTTGACTGAATCCAGTTAAGTTCTCAGCTGCATACCACAAACAGTAAAACTATTCTGATAAGCAGACAGGAAAGGAAAAGTCTTGGTTTTTGCTTTGTTCTCCAGGGTGGTCTTTCACCACAGATCTTTTAGGTCTTCTATGGCCGGTGATAGGGGCAATGTCTTCTTACGGCTTTTTGTACTGTAGATTACTGACAAGGATGACTCACGGCTAATTCGCTCTATTGATGGGGATCTTTCATTTACATCCGTATGGAACAAACCAGTTGAGTCAGGTCCTCTGAGTCACACCGCTACCCCCCTCCCCCTTTCCACCGTCACCTCATCACCGCAAAAACACAAACCTCCTGTGGTTGTGTATGTTGCTAAGGAGATTTTCAGAGGAAACATGTCACCTGTCCGCTCACTCAGTGAGCTTCATTTGAAGAAGAAAAGGGGAATAAAGCCACTTATCTTAAGGCTGTTGAGCTTTTGCTTGGTGCAACCCACAGTTCAAAAGCAACTCAAATACTTTTGTTTCCGCACCATGGCTGCAGCTGCTCTGCAAGCTTGCCCCTCAAGCCCTTTGTGCTCGTGACCCTGCTGACCTGATGTTCCCACCATGGCCCCTGTAGGCACAGCCGTTCACGGCAGCGTGCTGAGAATAGAAAAACGTGGCAGTCAAACCTGGATGTTTAGGAGACAAACAATACTATTTAAACAATTACACACTTTCCAGGTTATTCCAGTTCTTAGGCTGAAGCACTACAGAAGTCACTGTGAAGATATTACATTGTGCCAAAAGCTGGGGCTGAAACAGAAAGGTCCGATGAGTTCAAGTTGTGCCATGCCCCAGGACACCTATGCTATGTCATATTAGTTTTATTACGGCCTTATCAATACTTTCACTCTCCTTTTGTGTGATCAGATTACAGATGGGAGCATATTCCAGCACAGCCCTGAAAGCCTCTTTAGCATACATCTGTATATGATTACACAGAGACACTGTTTTTCACTGTCATGTTCACATTTGTATTGATTTTAGAGTCTTACTTACACAGAATATGGTATTTCACTCCCAGCTGTGTATTTTCAAATTTACTGTCAAGGCATTAATTTGACATAGACCTCTTTTCTTTTATTCAGTTAGACTCCCAATGCCTATAACTATAAAGTTACAGAATATCCTGTTTAAGTATTATATACATATATTAGCATTTCTTTCTAATCTCTGTCAGCAATACAGAAGCTGTCATAGTTATAGAGCTGAATGTGAAGGAATACCAGCTTTCAGGGAGCTTGCTGTTAGACAGCTCAATTTTCTGCTCAGTGTCGATGTGTTCATTTTTTTTTCTGCAGTAGCTGAAGGCTTTCACATTCCACTTCAGTGACATCTTCATTGAGATAGTCCATTTCTTTTTAGATAGTCCTAAACCAGTCTCAATCATCTGTCAGTCACACACTGACATCCAAATCCAGAGTCTCCGGAGTCCTCAGTGGGTCTATCTCTTGAGACTGCTTGGCAGGAGTATTTAGTGTATGTGTGTGTGTGTTGGGATAGAGGGATCTCTCACAGTGGTGACAGCACTAGTTTGCAGTTGGATGGCGTGAGGTGAAATGGAATTCTGGGAGCTGGCCTCTGATTTCTCTGTTGACACAGGAATGAGGGCTGGGAAACAAATCCTGCTATCTGTAGCCCCCTTGAGACGCGCAGCCCTTCATGTTAATCTGATGACAATTTGACATGTCGGTCTGATGTCTTAATAAGCATCCACTTCTACGCAAAAGTCAGGACAGAAATGTTAGTACTAGATGGGACCGTACCACTCTGGCTTCAACTACAAATTAAGTTCAATTGTAAATGTGCCGTCATGTCTGAACAAAGTTATACAGAACTTTAACATGAAGTGTGCCATTACTTTTACAAATGTTATATAACTAATGTTTGCAAAGTGCGAGTGAAGTACACTTCTCACTCCGTACACACACACACACTCCTCTATCTTGTATTGTTATTCAACTTCTCTGTCTAATCTGCCCTGCTTTCTGCCCCCCTCTCTCTCCCCCGCTGTCCCCAGATGTTCCTGACAGTATACCTCAGTAACAATGACCAGCATTTTACTGAGGTTCCCGTTACCCCGGAGACGCTGTGCCGGGATGTGGTGGAGTTGTGCAAGGAGCCGGGGGAGTCTGACTGCCACCTGTCAGAGATGTGGCGTGGATCTGGTGAGTGACGGTGCCAGCTCACCCAGTGTTATCCTTATCCTTCAGCACACAATGAAGAGCATGAGATTTACAGTCACATGCTGTTTCGGTTGTGGGATAGGGACAGGGACAGGAGTCAGCGTGCAGACAGTTGTTTGCCGCCTTCCTTTTAATTAGAGGGAAATTGCTTTTCTGAAGTAGCCCATATATGGAGATTAGCTGTATGGTCAACTGCTTGGTGATTTCTTTTTGAAGGGCTTATCTCTTCTGGGGCTGCAATACAAATGAAGCAGAGCCCATAATCCCTGTAACAAACACAAGCACCCAAACATCTCCCACATCTCTCAGGTGGGAGGGTGGGGGGGTTGAGATTTTATGCCTTCCCCTTTTTCCCCCATCTCTGAGAGTCAGGAGGTATTCAGAATCAAAACTCAAGGAGCCAGGCTTCGTAGCTGTTTCCATGGTGACGCTGCCGTAAGAGTGAAGAAAGTGCCAATTATTGTGTTTGAGTACTTCCACAAGTAGTCTGAAAAGATTGTCTCATTTTGCAGCCATTTTTCTCTGCAGGCCACTACTGACTCTCCTTGAAAACACAGCAATGACATTTAGCATCAAATTTAGATGTAAAGCTATTAATAACCGGGATATTACAGGTCGTACTGATTTGTTTTGCAGTCATGCCATTATAATAGATCACTTTCATTGACCTCTGCTTGACTGTAATGTGTCAGTCCATTTGTGTAATGAAATGGTCTTAAGCAGGTTGAAGAAAATGTCTGAGGAATGGATGATGAGCCCTTTGGCTCAGAACCAGCCAGAATAATTGACAACACATCACAGTTGTTTTCCCCGAGGTCATTACTCAGAAAGATCAACTAGATGCAGATGGTGGTAAAATGAATCTCATTTCAGTGTAGGCCAGCAGTGTCAGGCTAATAGTTGGACGGGATCTTGCAAAGCAAACTTCACATGCAAACTTGACCTACATTGGTATTTTCATGTGTTTTAACCTTGGCAAATTAAGTATAATTAGATATTTAATATTGAATTTATGGGTGTGTTTTTAATCTCACCCCTGAGCGCTGACATCTTTATGTATTCTGTCTGCAGAGCGAGCTGTAGGTGATGGGGAGAGGATGCTGGATGTGCTCCAACGGTGGGGACAACACAGGGCAGAGGTGCGCTTCTTTCTGCGTCACAATCGACCCCCTAGCAGGGAGTCTGGTAAGTGTCCATCTCCAACACACAGCTCAACTGTGCATACAGACAGTGAAGCAGAAGCAAGGGTTTCTATGGTCACTTCTCTCACATGAGTCATAGTTTGGGTGAGGGCAGTCCCCAGAGAAAAGACATTTGACACCAACGTAGTAAAATCCTGACATGCCAGCAGCCTCTAAACGTCCACACATCCACTCCGGTGTTAAGGATTTATGAAAGTAAATTTATATTAACAGCTTGTTTGAGGCTTAGAATGAACCAGACCACCTCTCCTCTCACACTAGAGAGGTTCGGAAGTGGTGCTCTGGCGACCGCCTTTATCCAGGAAAGGTTTTATATTAGCAGGCCTCAAATCCTTGAGCAAGCCTTATTTAGCCGTACTGTTGGAGGCCAGGGTGTCCCAGTCACATCGTCATAAGCCTGTTACTTTTCAGTTTTCTTAGGAACACAGAAAACTCTAGTATTTTGGTCGTGCGCTATCCTCTCAGCCCCCAGTTGCGTAACTAAGCCCTTTTACCCCTCACAGCTTGAGTCTGGCCCACGGATTAGATGGCTGTTTTCCCTTCCTGTTATCTTAGCCTGCTCTTGTTTTCCCACACTGTTAGCTTAGCTCTGCTCAGTGTTTGCAACACAGCTCTGAAATACCTTTTTCTGTTGCCGTATTTTTTTAAGGATGGGTACATTTGGTCTCCTGTTTCTGTGGCGTTTATATTATTTATGGGAATTCTGCTGTACTCAGTGCCACCTGTAGTATGCAGGCGGTTAAATGCTCATACTTCCTGATGCTGTGAAGGCTGCCTGACCCGTTCAGAGGACAACATTTATTTACTGCTGAATTGAGCTAGCTAAGTAATCTCACACTTAATGTCACTTATTGAGCCTTAGCATGATGTTATGTTCACACCAACACTTAATTAGTGCATGTATTTAACATGTATACTGTATGTCAAGGGTCATCTAAAACCATTATGCAAGCTAAAAGGCTTTGGTCCTAGTCCGATGCTTTAAAGATGGGATCTGGATTGCTAGACCCCCCCCCCCACCCTTTAGCTGTCAAATGCCAGTAGCATGGTTGGATATAAGTGCATTCATGTACACAGAAAAGCACATACACACACACACAGTTGTGGGACCCACCGCCAGACGGTTATGTATTAGGTTAAATCCTGAGATTACTGCAAGTCACAAAGAGCACTGATCCCAGTTGTTTCCCAGAGGAGCTAAGATCATTCAGCACTAGCCAGTCTATTTTGCCGGGCTGTCTACTGATCTACACCCTCCTCTGCAGCAAGTCCAGACAAAGCCGTACAGTGTGTACCCTTGTTTGTCAGAGACAGTGACGGGCAAAAAGGCAAGGGGAAAGTTCCTGTCATTTTTCACAGTTGTCTGCAAAGGCCAGTAGTTAGCTCGGTTTGCTGTGTTTTTTGGTTTGGACTAAATTTAGGTTGCCGCTTTGAGGTCTTCAGTAGATTATGATGTCTGATGAATTATTTTATTGTATCGGTTACTCAGGTGGGTCAAGAGGCTCAGAGCCGAAGAGGAATGGAGTGAAGGGTCCCCCAGACAGAAGAATGGAGAATGGGGTGAGTTTGGATGTCTTCTTTATACACAATTTGAAATACGTTCAGCAGGATGCTTTCTTTTTGAAGAAAAAAAGTAAGATATAGCCTCATGAAATATTTTACCTGAGCCAGTGAAGCACTGGCAACACCTTATTCATACTTTTGCACTCTCAGTTATTTAATTTTTGAACTCAAGTGGAAAAACAATAGAACTGAACTTCCTTTATAAGGGCTTTCCACTTCACCTCATTAAAACAACATCAGGATTACAGTCATAGCTTCCTTGGCTCATTTTAGGCAGAGGATGTTTTGATGCGTCATCACCAAGTTTCCATTTTGTACTTTAATTCCCGTCATGTGGGTCATAGATTTTTTTGTTTACAAAAATTCTGTGACCTGGTTTGTTGTTTTTTTATACTGAACAACAAGCCTACTTGATGATTTGCAAAGGGGTATTATTACTTTATTCAGTTCAGAAATGCCCTGCAGTCAGTGTATGAATGCAAGTAAAAAAATAATCAGTGCATCATGACGTGGACATGATTGTTCATATAATTTATAATTTAAGAATATCATTTGAAAATTAATGTAATACAAATCCTGAAATCACAAAAAGGCCTTTGTCGGTCCTCTTATGAGAGTTTAAATAGGAATGTAAAGGGATTGCTCCACTACTCTCCCCACATGTGTTTGTCTGTTGTTGCTTTTGCTTTTCTGACTTCAAGGCTACACTCATTGTCTTGTTTTCGACCTTGAATGATAGAGCAGTGATAGAGCTTATTACACAAGATTGACTGTGTTGTCTTTTGTCCTTTGTCCCTCTAATTGTCCCTGCGCAGGTGGCGACACCCCGGATGGACATGACGCTGGCTGAACTACAAGAGATGGCTGCCAGACAGCAGCAACAAATAGAAGCTCAACAACAGCTCCTTGCTTCCAAGGTGCATAAAGACGAGAGTGCAAGATGAAAGGGGAGATGGGGACTGGTAGAGAGATGGGTGGATACAGGGGGTGAAGAGGTTTAAGTGGCGGAGATGAAAGTAAAAGCCAGAGGAGGAGAGAAAAATAATAGAGCAGGATTAAATAGGGGATATTGGGAGAAAGTGAGAAGATAGCACACAAAACAAAGGCTATAAAACAAGTCTAGTGCACTTATGGAAGTAAAGATGCTGAGATAGGGTGCACGTGTTGTGATAGACAGGTTAGATGAGTTGTGGATGGCTGCAGGTGTAGTGTTTATAATTTGAGAAGCCTGAGACAGCTGCCTGCCCTGGATTCTCACTGTGTAGGACTCCTCTGGTGTTTGAAGATCTCTTTTTTTTTCTCATTTTGCTCTGGATTTATTGGTGACGGTGAGAAAGACATTTGACAGAAAACAGACGTGATATAATTAAATACCTGACTGACCTTTTTTTTCCTCCTATGCCTTTTTTGGTTCTTGCTGAGGCACCTTAAAATGTTTTTGCTCTGCTGATCCACACATATGTACTGTATTAGGAAAACTTAAGCATTCTGATCTATATTATAGCAAGCCAAGGAATGTAGCTTCAAGCAGGCATGTATGTTAACTTGCATACAAGCCATGTAAACAATCAGGCATGACGATCGGCACACATCACATGGTGCAGTTCCGCATAGAGCCTGTGCTGTGATCATCTGAGAACCTGTTTGGGAGAGCTCTGTCAGGTGTACAGCACACTGTCACAGTTCAAGACTGGCTTTTTGTTTTGAACATTTGACACTGTTTAGCTCCACAGAATGTCTTATTTAACCAGGTACGTTGATATAAAATGGATTCCTAACAGCCTGCAGGAGCAGTTACTGGGGGAATAGCATTCTTACAGCAGCCATTTTACTGTCAGCTTCTAACCACAGTGTGTAGTTCAAGGCCTTCTCTGAAGACACTTGGACAGCAGCTGTTTAGTAAAACATCCTCGGCAATGGATTACTCATAACGAAAGTTAACAGGGATGTGTCTGTTTAATTATGTTTCTGACCTTTGCCCCCTTTCTCCTCTCTTTTGTCTGTCCAGGAGCAGCGGCTGCGCTACTTGAAGCAGCAGGAGCAGCGACAGCAGCAGCAGGCCTCTGAGCAGGAGAAGCTGCAGCGCCTCCGAGAGAACATCGAGAACCAGGAAACTCGGCTCAAGAAGGTTCGGGCCCTCAAGGGCCAGGTGGAGCAGAAGCGCCTGAGCAATGGCAAACTGGGTAAGCTCTAAGACTTAAGTGAATGGTTGCCTCTCAGAATGTTGTATATGGAAGGTTTGATTTAGTTTTTTGACTCCTGCCTTCATAATATTCTGTGTCTCTCATTTCCCCACCTCCATCATCTTCACCCACCTTCTCTTTACCTGTGGTTCCCTCTCTTCACCTTCCTCTCCTTTTCATCCCTCTCCCTTTCCAGTGGAGGAGATAGAGCAGATGAACAACCTGTTCCAGCAAAAGCAGAGAGAACTAGTGATGGCTGCGTCCAAGGTGGAGGAGCTCAGCCGACAGCTGGACTTGCTCAAAAATGGCAAAATGGACAACTTCCATGACAACCAGAGCTCTGTGGCTGAACTAGACCGCCTTTACAAGGAGCTACAGGTGTGCAGAAATACAACTAAGTTAAATTCAACACCAAAACAAAATTAAGCTCCAAAGACTAGAGAGTATCTGTTTTAAATTACATTAAAGTAACTTCTTTTTGTCCTCATGTCTTGTCCCTTTTGCTTAGCTGAGGAACAAGCTCAACCAGGATCAGAACACTAAGTTGCAGCAGCAGAGAGAGGGCCTGAATAAGCGCAACCTGGAGGTGGCTGCCATGGACAAGCGCATCAGTGAGCTACGAGATCGGCTGTGGAAGAAAAAGGCAGCACTGCAGCAGAAGGAGAACTTGCCTGTAAGTATTGTCACACCACAGCAGCATTAACAAAAACATTCACATCATATGTCATCATTTATATCTCGTGAAAGGCATTAATGTGACTTGCTCACAATTTGTGAAGCCACTATTATTCATATCTTCAAATAAGTGATGGAAATGGTTTTGATCAGAGCTCCCCCTAGTGGCCGTATAATAAAGGCTGTTTGTATCTCTCTTTACCTCCGGAAGCCTCAGACGCCCTGGCATTCAGAGCTCACCCATGCCAATGTAAGGCACCTTAACCTCACTATCTTCTGTGTGGGCAAACCTAGTGACCACCTCACTCAAAGGACTCAATTCCTATTCGTCTTTTTCCATGCTTTGATCTCTTTTTCTGAGATAGCTGGTGGGGATTGATCATCGTTATGATCATGTCATAGAGCTGCATCTGAGTTAACACTCCCACTTCTTCACTCAGCTGTGTTTTCAGTCCCATTTGGCAGAAACAACTCCTGAAGATGAGAGAGGAGTAATGAGTGCGGGCTGACATCTCAGACAGGCAGGAATGTCAGGGGAGATGCTATCTTTTCTGGCTGCACTCCTGACAGAAACAGGAAAAGGCAAATGACTTGTTTACTTAAGACAAACAAGCATCTTACTTAAAAAACTTTTCCAAACACATTTTATAATAAAATACATGACAGGATTCAACACATACTAGAAATTAGCAGGCAGAATAATCCAGTCTTTGTACTCACTCGTATGGGTGTTAAAGTTTTGGCTCCGAGTTTGCTGCCTGGTGTCGCCCTGCTCCTCCTCTGCTCCTCTCGCCCCTTTCCAGGAGTTGTTTTGAACACAGGTTGCCATGGGACTGTAAATAAGAGTCAACAGACTGTGAGGAAGAAAAATTAACATGCTCACTGCTTGAGGTTGACTGCTTGTGTAGGGATAGCAAAGATGAAAGGGTCGCCAGAAAGAAAACATAATCATTCAGATTGGACGATGGATGATTTATGTTTTTACCCTCTCAGATAAATGAGTAATTTTATGCTGTCCTCTATGCAGTAATTTCTGTAATTATATATCCAATCAGGTCCACTTCCTTTCAGACATAATGAAGGTGTTTCATTGGCTTCCAACATTAACTTTCTTTCTTTCAATCAAATTAACATTCAGCTAATTAACCCCAAATATTGTTTTTCATTATATAATGCTGATTTATAACTTTGTAATGCAAATCACAAAGCTGTTTGTATTCACTGCCATCAGATTCTTTTTTTTTTCTTGTGTTGTACATTCAAAAAATAGCCTTCTTAGTTTCCAGCATGCAGTGTTTACTTAGCAGATGCTGCGTACAAGATCTAAAGTGACCTATAAGTTAGAACATAAATAATAAATGTCATAATGGAGACTAACATATCCTTCTGAAGCTCTGCTGGAAGCCTTTTAAATAAAGTAGCAACTTGCACCCTAATCCAACTTTAAAGAAGCCAAACTTTTCTTTAGATGCCCCCCTGATAATAGAGTAGGCACAGAACAGAGAAAGGTGTGTGCATGAGTGTTTGTTTGCATGTGTGCACATGTGTGTGTGTTTTTAGAGATGAAGGCCTGAATAGGCCCTAGTGAGGAGGTGATTTACCCACACCCTGCCTAGAATCATAATGAGTGGGCCTTTTTCACACTCGCACAAAGACACACTCCATCCAAGCTGCTCTCTCCTCCAACCAAACAGCGAGCGTCTGGCTGACATCACCCAAAAAGCACGTATAACCATACTGACTGGAGAGAGGCAGTCTAAGAGCTGCCAGCCTACAGTCATCCTGCTCCGTCTTAGTGACATAGGTCAGGAAACACAGAAAAGACTTATATTAGACTGGAAAAAGGGGATTGTTTGGTGTCTTGAACTGCTGTTGCATGTTTGTGCTTTTGTTTTTTTCAAGAATGGCTATCCTGGTAAAGAGAGGGCTTCAAAAGACACTCATCTTCAGGTAACTAAACTAGTGCTGGAGCTAAACATATGTGTTTCTTTTCTTTCCGATCTTTTAAGTTTGACTTGGCACATCAGATTCCATTCGTCTTTTTTTTTGCCTTGAAACTCTTGATGAGCAAAGTGAGCCGTGTTCATCTTATTTTAGAGGGACAGCTGCTCATAATGACATCAGCTGTAGGATGAGTTTTTGTCCAAGGGTTGAGCTGTATTTTGAAAGATGTTTCATGTACTTAGCTTAGGTTTAAAGTGAAAGTTAATCAGTCTGTGTATTGGCTTTAAAAAGCATTAACTTCTTCTTTGAGGTGTTGTATTTATGACAACGTTACTGTCTTTAAACTTCAAGATTTCTCTAATTAAGCCTGAAATTAAGCTACAGGATTTAAGAGGTTGTACTGTCAGTGTGGATTTTACATCCTGTCCAAGGGGGAGAGCCCACATGTTTCCTGACTGCTTTAAAATTACTGCATGTTGTTCAGTTGGAACATGGTTTTTAAAAAGCTTATAAAATGAGAGGACATGAATATTTAATAAATCTGGGTAAGTTAAATCTTCATAAATCAGCAACTGTAATGCATATGCTTTCTTGTAGCACTGAGGTTTTTCAGTAGTAGCTAAACAGTTGGATTGCGAAGAATCAGTGCCATAAAATACAAGTGGAAGTGGTTTAAAGCAGAGCTCAGAGGATGGTGATTTTGGTTAATCATTCCAACAGTTTGGCCCTTAGTAAAATATCTCAATTACTGTTTGGTGGATTGCCAATTTGTTGCATTTATAGACGGTCATGGTCCTCAGAGAAACATGACCCATCATCAATCCCTACCAGCAGGTCTAAATTCCCACTTCTGTCAGACTTTACTTCATGACCGTTCACCGTAAAAGTTCACACATGTCTTTGTTATGCCCGTTCCGCTAGCACCGCCCACAAGTTAGAAAAATAAAGAAGACTCCATTACAAATCTTTGAACATTTCAGCTGACCACAATAAATCCTTTTGATTTGAGTAAAATTGTGACCCGCTCTGGTGCCACCCTCAGGCCAAAGTTAGAATTTTTTGCCTCTCTAGTGGCAAGAATCTAAGACAATGAAGCTGTTTCACCATTTTCATCCATCACACAATTTTGTTTTTGTCATGCAATGAACATCACGCTTTAGAGGATTGCTGTAGACTTTTAATGTTGTTGATTAGTGCCTTAATATTAACCATGATTTCAGCATGCTTTCCATGATCTCAACTGTTTTTTTGTATCATTAACAAAACATAAGAATTTTCGGTTACCATTTTGTCATCTATATGTGTTCTTTCTCTACCCTAATACAAGATATTTTGGATTACTCTCACTGACTTATGCTGCTCCTCTTATTTTTTCTCTCCTCCCCTTACCATGAACAGGTGCCCTCAGATGGCCAAGCTGGACAGCAGTCGGGTCCGTCTCGTGTGGCGGCGGTTGGCCCGTACATCCAGTCGTCCACCATGCCCAGGGGCCCAGTGAGGCACGACCTGCTTGTAAAACCAGCATACCCGGACGGCACTGCCACTCTTCCAGCCCACGACCCACAGAGCAAGGCCAGCACAGGTGAGCAGCCAGAAACAACACACTGTCTGCAGCCTTTCACCTCTCAACTCAAGCCTTTTCTTGTCTGACCATGACTCAGTTCTCTGACTTGGAAGCGGACCTGCGCTTCTGTGTTTTTACATGTAATTTATTCAGCTACATCTGGCGATTGCTGAGTCTGCAACAGCTCACTCAGCAGCAGAGTCCAAAATAAAGCTTAAATTGTCAGACCACAAATATGTAAGGAAACCAATAGCAGAGAGTCCTCAACTACAGTTCCCTGTGTTTCTTTGTGAATGTCATCATGGAATTGGGTGTGTTTTTCTTTAACTGAAATGTGATAAGACTGTCCCAAATCCAGCAGGAGCAGAGGAGTCTGGGACACCTGCTGGTTGTGATGTCACTCTGAGCTCAGAAGGTAGCTAGTTGGATGGTGTGTTGTGACAGAGTGTTGCTGAGCCTGAATTTTGAACTCTTGCTTTCACTCTCATTACATTTTCTTAAGAACTTTTGACATGTTTTGCAGTGAGTGAAACAGTTTTTCATGCCACAGTGTGTGTCTCTTTGTGCCCATCTTTTGTTTTTCTTTTAAAAGCAAGCAGAGAACAGAGTAAGCTGTTGTTGCACCAGCACCCTCTCCCAGCGGACTGCAGTAACATGTGCGCTGTGTAATGGAGGGGAACAAAGTCTGGCCGAACCGATGATGGACCAGAGCAACATATCCCATTTAAAGATGTTCTTTGTGCCATCCTCTTTCTCAGTAATTCTTTCTCACGTGCTTCATCTCTAGACTCGCTCTCGTAGCCCTAAAGCAGTCCCCCAGTGGATAGTGGGCCAGCAGTGCGCTTTACATTATTAAAAATGAATGATCCGACACCAAAATTAGTCATTACAAAACAACAGCAGAAGGGAAACCCCCCTCCCTCATTCCCTCTCTCACCTCCTCATCAACCATGTTTTCCCTTTTCAAGCAGTTCCACATACAGGAAGTAAAAGTAACAGGTTTTTCCCAGGCTGTCATGATGCTGCACGCAATTATTTCTGCATGCTGAGTTGATTTGCAGTATGGGAAGAAGAGAGATAGGGATGGGCGGGGATGCAGAGGAATCTGCTCTTAGTGTACACCCATTCCCAGTTCTTCTCTAGCAGAGACGTTGTGCATAGCATCAGCCAGGCTCCTGGGGGTTGTGCTGGACTCTGTGTGGCCCCTCAGGGGGGCCCCTGCTTGGGCCCAGCCAACAGCATGTCTTGAGCAAGGGGAGATCTGGAGCTCTAAGGCTACTTTGTTTTTCTTGTCTTTCGAATGCATCTTCCTCAGAAGCCATGTTCTTGCTTAAGCCTCTGAAAGAGCTGCGGGCTAAGAGAAAAGGTACACACTTGTGTTTGTGTGTGTGTGCTTTTCAGCGGCTTTGTTTCATTGTGTTTATGTTTCATGAGAGTCATTCTCACTGAAAAAGATGAGATATTTTCATCATTTCCTGGCTGGATCTTTTGGTCCTGTTTGCTTGTTTTTGCTGCTGTTTGTTAAAGCGTGTTTGTTGAGCTTTCTCCTCAGTTATTTTTCTGCCGCTCTAAATGGGTCAGTTGGAACAAACACATAACCTTCAGTTGAACTGACATTCTGTGTGGATTCTGACCAACCCAATCAGGTCTCGCTCGCAAAATGTGTGTGTGTTTGTTTGTTAGTGTATTTGTACAACACCTCTTGAGAGGCAGCATTTAATTACACTCTGCAGGCACTGCGATGGAAATCATCATGTTTTTGCCATCTTTGATGTGATGCAAATCTTGCTCGTTGCAAGAGCCCTCATGCTTTTGTGGCTCATCTGACTGTGGATGTCTGCGGACGTGCATGGCCACTGGCTGGTTCTTAGTCAGTCAACCAAAACAACAAATGATGAGTAATGAAGAAGGCAAAATGCTATAAAATTCCCATCACTTTTCAAAAATCCATGATTGTTTGCTCTGTGTGACTCTGCATAACACACAGCTCTGGGAACGTTTATCTGGATAAATAATGGCTGAAGCGAGTTTCCTTGTGCACTGGTGCTTTATTTTATCATCCATGTCTGTGTTAAATCTTAACATTAACACACTGTTTTATTATATTTCCTTATTCTCTCCTTGCTCTCCTGCGGGTCCCACAGGCCATCAGCCATCCAAGCTGGCAGACTGGGGCTCTTCAGGTCCAGAATCCAACACCAATGGTCATGGTCCAGCTTCAACACTGCCACGAATGACCTCTCACTCCAACTCTAACACAGAACAAGGTAAGAGGCATACACACATGCAAACTACATGCACATACAGCCATTCCACAGAATCGACATTGCAGTCTCTTCTTGTAACTGTGGAAACAGTAAAGCAGCAGGACAAAAGCTTTCAAAGGGGTTTTTGTTCTGTTTTCTTTATAATCACACTGTCTGAACATGAGACAAAACTGATTTCCACCTGTACGTGTGGTTTGTGAATAGATGACACGGAACTGAAGAGGGACAGGAAGGTGCGTCCATTTTCCATGTTCGAGCCAACTGAGGTTCCCGCCACCTCCCTCCGCAAAAACCAGAGCAGCGATGATCTGGTCAGGGACGCTCAGGTGAGAGGGAATGGAAACACTGTACTCACATCCAAAAAGGAAATTAATTTGGTTATTACCAGCAGGATTACACCCTGGTGTTAAATTTTCTATCTGTCTCTCCTCTTATTTCCCCAGTCGGCTCCCAAAGCTCCAGTCAAGGTGCCTCCTCCTGTTCCCACCAAACCAAAAGGCCCTGGTGTCGTGCCCTACGGCAAACAAGGTCTCAACACAGGCACCTTCCCTAAAACCAAGCCCCACAGCCAGCAGCCCCAGGCTGCCCAGGGCCGCGGCCCTCTCCCGCCCTCACAGAGCCAGACACTCCCCTTACCCTCCAAGCAGGACACTCCACCTGCAGCCACAGTACGGCCGTTCACCCCAGAGCTGCCCTCCTCCAAAGACGCCAGCCTGAGTAAGCCCCAGACCTTAGCGGCCAGCTCCATTTACTCCATGTACACGCAGCAGCCTGGTGTGCAGGGTGCTCTCAACAGGTCTCAGAACCGCACCAATGGATTTGTCAGTGGTAAGAATATCCAGTTGTAACTTTTTTAAATGTAGTGCATGAACAGTGTTGATGAATGGGGTCATTCTCATTTGGGTTCCTTGGTAATTGATTGAATAGGTGTAGTCTGTTTGGTCATGAACACATCATGTGTCCTTGTCCCTTGTCTTTATGCTTACTGTAACACACAAAATCAACAAGTATATGAACACGTCAATCTCCAGGTTTACACGTCAGCCTCTGAAGTAAGTATCCTTTTAAGTGAGATGGAAATTAAATCTGAAGACTAATGCTGGAGTAAAAAAAAAAAAAAAAATAAGGTACAGCTAAAACAACGTGAGGGTCAAGATGTAAACAAGGGTAAAGAAAAGTAGTATATTGTGTCACTTGAGATATATTCACTGAAAGGTAAACATGCCCTACTGCTGTTGTCTTCAGCATACTCAACAAGAAAATATTCACACGCCACTGACCAGAGAAGCAGCGAGAGAGGTTGAGCCATCTGTTACATCTTCCCTTTACAAACGCAATATCAGGCAACCGTACCTGCTGCTTCTGACTGGAACTGTGAAAATTAAAAGGAACAAATTTTGTCTTCCTTCCTGCGTCTGTTCCGAGAATTTTCATGTAATTCACACTAGCTCTGCGACATAAATACAATATTATTTTGCTAAGACATTTAAGGGAAACAGGAAAAAAACAGGTAATTAAATGAGAGACCCCCCTCCTGACAGAGATTCAGTAGATGCTGTAGATGGAAAAGACAAAGTAGAAAGTCTAAATGGGCATAGAAGAAGTTCAATATGAGTGTAATAGGTCCAGTATGATTAAGTAATCCATTATACAGTAATTTAGAATGACCTGGTGTTTCATTTATTGAACAAAAATGTCATTGTGCAGCAGGTTTAGAAACTGATACAACCCGGTTAAAAAACACAAGCAGCATTTTGATGGTCTTGTTTTTATTTGATCTGTCTTAGCAGTGTTTATCCCTGCATCTTGAGCTTGTTGCTGATCTGATCGAAGTCTCACAGGCTGGTTATGTCAGGTGGCAGGTTTTAAATACAGTATTTAAAGATTAATTAACATGATGATTTTTATTTTGTTATGAGTGTAAAGCTGCGCTAATGTGACTCCATCCTGTAGTCTAACAGCAGTTGTAACACTTGTTTTCTATCTTTGTTTGCAGTGTACGGTAAACCAGTGATCCCCAGTGGCGGCTCCCTACATCCAGACAATCCTTACGCCGACCGCCGCTCCCCTGCCCTAGAATCTGAGGTTGATCACAATGGAGCCAACAACGTGGGTCCCAGCCAATCCGAGGGCCCCCAACCAGAAACAGAGCGCATCCCCCGGCCCCTCAGCCCCACCAAGCTGCTTCCCTTCATTTCCAACCCCTACAGGCATCAGAGTGATGGTGACCTGGAGGCCCTGAGGAAGAAGCTCTACAATGCCCCAAGGCCGCTGAAGAAACGCAGCTCCATCACCGAACCAGAGGGTCCCGCAGGGCCCAACATTCAGAAACTCCTCTACCAGAAGACCACACTGGCAGCTATGGAGACTGTGACTACACCAACCACTCCTACTTATGCTGGTGAAGCAGAGGCCGCGGAGGGATCTATGGGGCAGCATGTTCCCAGCTCTCTGAGTGGTGCAGAGAACCACCCATCAGAGACAGGACAGACTCTAGAGGGAGGACAGCTCCCATCTCAAATCCCAGGTGCTAATGTTCCCGCTCCAGCCCCTGCTGAACACACCAAACCACCTTTAGCTATCCCAGAAAGTGAGGACATTATTCCCCCTCCGCCCCCATCCCACCCAGCCCCAAGGCCAGATGACGCTCTTTTCCCACCACCACCCCCTGCTGGCTTGGAGGACGCAATGTCCAACCTGCCCCCTCCGCCTCCAGAAGGCTTCCTGGAAGAGTTCCCGCCCTACCCACCACCCCCGTACCCCAGTGGAGCAGAGCAGGACAGCTTGGGCGAGGACACCTTTAACATGAAAGCACCTGAGGTCACCGGCCAGGTCACTCTGCCACCGGTATGAATTACCACCTTAAAATGCTGAATCACAATTATCATGTGGCTCCCAGCTGTCTTGTTTGTGTGACTGCAGTCCTGAGTCTTCAGCATAGATTAACCTCATGTGCTTTATCCTATTACATGTTGGTTTGTTAGTACCAGGGGGCAGGTTGTGAGTTACAGTTTGTGCACATTCTACTTTTTAACGACGTGCTGGTTAACAAGCACTGACCTGGCCTGATGTTACGTAATTAGATAATCCATATCAAGTACTGCTTTTGTTTCTGGAGAAAATGGGTCTAATTCTGCTTACACTAAGCGGATACCCACCCCACTTTGCCTCATTCTGTGTTGAAAATAAACACCAGTTTATGTGCTTGTTAAGCTCTCAGTGAAACTCTTTAAGTGGATTTAGTGGTGATGTGGCAGGTTTTACCCCAAAAGGAAAAAACCAATGAGAAATCTGCATTATGACCCATTTTACTCCTTTTGTCACCTCCATTTAAGACCCATTTGGTTGCATAATCATGGTTTTAGAGAAACTATTTTGTTTCTGGATAAACTGGATTAGCAATGCACTTAGAGCTGGAAAACAAGTCCCTCCTCTGCTCTCAGACCAGATTGAACACAACAGAGAGTGGATGCTTCCCACCTCAGCAGCACAGACTTCAGGACATAACTTTGCAGACTCACGTCTTAGATTCAACATTTCTCTTCTCTGTGTTGTTATGGTTGTTTAGGATAATTTTACACAGTTATGATTGTGTCTTTAGGGAAAGAGGACCAACTTGCGCAAGCCCAACTCTGAACGCATCGATCACAGCATGAGAGTGAAGTTCAACCCGCTGGCTCTGCTGCTGGACTCTTCTCTGGAGGGAGAGTTTGACCTGGTCCAGAGAATCATCTATGAAGTAAGACATTTTCACCACAAGAAACATTTGCTATGGATTATAACATGGTTTTAATGTTGCGTTTTCAGCTGTATTAACCAGTTTAGCATAAATATTAAAGTAGAGATTATAGTTTACTGTTTGCTGGGGCTAAAACTCCCCTCACCCCTTGTAAATTCTCACAGGTGGAGGATCCCAGTCAGCCCAACGATGAAGGCATCACTGCTCTACACAATGCTGTCTGCGCCGGGCATACAGAGATTGTCAAGTTCCTTGTTCAGTTTGGTGTCAACGTCAATGCTGCTGACAGTGATGGCTGGTAAGTTCAAGTTCACTGCTGACATGGTAGATGAGTTTATCATCCCCCTCCTGTCCAGTGACAGGAGGGGGATGTTAAGAAAATTCTCCTACTTATTTAGCTAATTAAACTCTTTAAAAGGTCAGTTGGAAAATGCATCGTCATAAAGCTGAAAACGGCTGTTTTTCTGACCCCATGAAAAGTTAACTTTTAGAGATATGTGGTTCTCACAGGACAGCAATGCTACAAACACATAATAATCTTTTAGAATATGATGCATTGCTGTAGATTAAACCATGTGACAGTTTATAAAATTGATGCAACCTTAAACATCTACAGCAGTAAAATGCAACATACACATGAATACAGCAGTAATACTTATCCAATAACATAACATATAATAGTAAAACATTGACAGGGATAATTTTACTGCACAGTGATTACTTTTAGTTTTAATACTTTTAGTACGTTTTGCTTAAAATACTTAAATACTTTTGCTTCAGTAAGGTTTTGAATGCAGGACTTTTACTAGTTATGGAGTATATTTATTGTGGTATTAGTACTGTTACTACAGGGATACAAAAAGGATCTGAACGCTTCCTCCGCCACTGCCCTTTTCCTCTGTTCTGACCTCCTTTTCCTTTCCCACCCACCCCCTAAACACAGGACACCTCTTCACTGTGCTGCATCCTGCAACAATGTGCAAGTGTGCAAGTTCTTGGTGGAGTCCGGTGCAGCGGTGTTTGCTATGACTTACAGCGACATGCAAACAGCTGCTGATAAATGTGAAGAGATGGAGGAGGGTTATACCCAGTGCTCTCAGTTCCTCTACGGTCAGTGGAAGCTATTTTTTTTTTTTTGTTGTTTTCCTATATGTTATGCATGCTTTGTTCCTTTTACTGTTTCTGTTTCTCTCTGAAACTCACACACTTGAATCTTTTTGTGCTCATTAGTTCTCTGTGTGATCTTTAAATCCGTCTCCTCCCAGGTGTGCAAGAGAAGATGGGCATCATGAACAGGGGCGTGGTCTACGGTCTGTGGGACTACAGCGCTGAGAACCCTGATGAACTGATGTTCCGCGAGGGAGACTGCATGACCATCGTGCGCAGAGAAGACGAGGATGAGATTGAATGGTGGTGGGCACGCATGGGCGAAACTGAGGGTTACATCCCCCGCAACCTTCTAGGGGTGAGTCATGAGTCACTGGCACTGTAATCAGGGTTCCTGCACATCCTTTAAAACTCTTGAAAGGCATTGCATTCATCAATGTAAAAATAAAGTTTTTATTGCTGTTAAAATGTCTTAATCAATCTCAAAATAATTGGTAATTTCAACCATAATTGGTTGTTTAACTAAGATTTCACAGCATAGTTGAAACCAGTACAAAGCCATGCATAAGAGGCTCAGTGTATTTTATGCACAAAGTTTTTCAAACTGGGCACGATGGGAATCATAACAGTGGAATGCCACATGCCAAGTAAGAAACAAAATCAAAAGTATGCTCTAACTTTGTCTCTGCCACATGACAAAGAAGTCATGTAATATGTTACATTGAACATTTGGGCAAAAATTTTCCGTAATCTGACATAGCTAATGTCAGTCAGTGATGTCAATTCAATTATGAGTGGCATGAAAGAGTCCTAAAATGTCTTAAATGCAACGCCATAAGGTGTAGGAACCCTGGTAATGAAAAGTGTATTTTATGTTGAAGCATTTTATGTACAAGTGTGCATTGTTGACACGTCGTCTTCTTGTCTTTAACAGCTCTACCCCAGAATAAAGCCAAGACAGAGAACCCTGGCTTAAAACACAAAGATGCCTGCACATTCCAGTCTGCCAGAACTCTCCAAAACACACACACACTCATACGCACACAGGCTTTAACAGACCGGGGAAGAGAAGGACACTGCTGAAATGAAGAAACAAGGACAGACCAAACAATATGAAGGATCAACTATGAACTCTTTTTCGCACTTTTTTTTCTGTATCTAAAACAGAGGGATTCTCCCTCGCTTATTTTTCCAGGCCGCACTGTGTGTACTGTGTACTTAAGACACTATTGGCATTGTTTTCCTTTATTCCACTGTTTTTGTAATTAGTGTCTGAAACTATTTCTAAACTGACAGATACACTCAAACATTGGGATGTAAATGGAACAAGCAGTATTTTCTATTGCTAGACAGTAATTTTTACACTTTTGAATAGTCTTTTAAAAACGTGTTTTTCTGGGCTACTGGTCGTTTTCTAACACACTTGGGGCTCTGCATTGCATGAGGTGAATGAGTGGATGATGATGATGATGCGTTTGAAATGCTCTGTCACCATGACAATCTTTGGGGGGGCTTGTTTCTCGTCATCTGTTGAGTGACTACGCCTCTGTATACCTGTACTGGAGGTGTGGAGCTTCAGTTGTGACCGCCATTGTTCTGCATAAACAAATGATTGGTGGTAAAAGCTTTTGATTGATCTATTGCTGTTCATTCTGTGGTCTATGATACCCCGAGAGCCAGTCTGTTTCCTGCATTGGCACATGGTTGAGATGCCATAGATACTGTGTATACACATATTTCTGTCACAGAAAATAGTGAAAAGTTACTGTAGGAATGATATCGTTATGAAAATGGACTTTCAGACTGAAGAGGCACTTTGACCAGGAAGATGTCATGCAAGTATGAATTTAATATTTTATCACAACCATGTCCTGACCATATAGCAGTGTAAGAAGGCAAGTGCAGTACCAGAAATCTTGACTTTTTGTAATAATCAGAAAGCGATGATGACACTCTAGTGTACAGTCAAATAAAAAAAAATATAAAAAGGAACTCAGTTCACAGTGAGTTACCAAAACCCATCACATATCTGTCACTGCAGATGTATTTATTTTTGTTACTTTTTTCTTTAGCCCTTTTGTCGGAACTATAACCACAAATGTACTGTAGTACTTCAGACATTTACAATAAAAATACTTTGTACTAAGCCTATATTGTCTTCTTGCTCGATCACGAATGCAGACTTTTATACATTTTTCCTATACTGTGATAAAGGTGAATAGAAATGTGTGGGTCTGTTTTTTACACAATCTTTGCTGCCCCCTGCTGGGCAGAAGTTGGTACCGATCCCTTCGCAACAGGGAATTAACAAGCAGAGGAAAAGGATGTTGAACAGCACACAGCACAAATCAAGCCTGACAAAGACAGAGAGCGCACAGATTTAACGAACCAGTATTTGAGTAATAGCCCAGATTAAATTAACTTAATAAATGAGCCTGTAAGTTGGTGGTGTGTTTGCAGTGTTGAATGAATGCATGATGTTGTGTGGCTAAAGCAAACTGCTACTGATACTGTAGCTTTTTCTGAAAATATTTCACTCCACAGAGAAGAAGAAAGACAGCCTTTAGCAGCTAGTAATGGTAACCCATCTTAAAGTCTCCCACAGCTGGTTTAACTGCCCCTCTGAAACAACAGTTCAGGGCACAGTAAGATCAAACCGTTTTCCAGAGTCTGAAACTTAAAGAGAAAAGAGGAAGGGATGAAGTGAGCAAGTCCCTTTGTGTTTGGACACCACTAATCACTGTTTGCAGCTATATTTAACACAATTATTGTTCAGTTTATCAGTGTTATTTAATTTATTGCACCAGTAGCATAATATAGTATTTTTGATATCAGATAACATCCTGAAAATCTTGTGAGATAAGACATTTTAACATCTGTCCATACATTACACAGTGTGTAAAAGTCCTGAAACTGTGAAATAAACCTTTTTATTTTTACTGTGGACTCATCAAGACTAAATATAGTGAGCCTTGACTTTTTTTTCTAAGTTATATTTCCACATTAGTAGGCCTGTGTGTGTCATTTGCTCAGCATTCAACATTAGTACAAACAAAAGGCAGGTGTTTTTAATTACACAGGTGTTTCACATTGCATTCTGCTTTTGTTTGTCGGATTATGCTTCTGTAAAGTCAGTATAAACTAACAATATTAACACAGGAGATCGTTTTCTGTCTTTGATGATAAAGCAGGCAACACATTTTATTTTACTTCTCTGTCCCAAGACTAAATAATTACAGAGTGTTGCTAAATAATAACTTAATTTCCTTTTAATCACCTCACTCAACACAACACCGACCAACGTGGTCCCAACAGAGTGTGGCCAGAAACAATCTGAAATATAAAAAGCATCAACATGAATTACAGGAGGAATCTCAGGAGGGAATAACAGTAATTGGTGTAGCAAGTACTGAATGTACATTTGTGTTTATCCGTCATTATACTTGCTGGTGATCTGTGTTTTGTGTGTGTTCAGAACGGGTTCATCTGTTACACCAAAGACTCCCTGGGTCAGGAGATGAGCTGACACTACTGTCCATATGAACTATTTATGAAGCCTTCACCAGAGCCTGTAATACACTAATACAAGTAATGGTACAAGAATTGGCATTGAAAGAGTCAGAGCCAGCAGCTCTGTGATGTGTAAACTACAAGGCTCAGCAGTACTTTGAGTTGAATACTAACTTAAGCATGCTAACATGCTCAACATAACATGATACATTACCCCTCTATACTCCCTTTCCATGTTTAGTAAGTTTATATGGAAGCCCATTTTTCTAATGTGATGTTGAGGAAAAGATCCTGTAAGTCATTATAATGAGGAACTTCATCAAAATAAGTAGCACTGCAAAATAATGCCTTAGTTTCGCAAAATAAAAAAAGACAGCACTAAGTATTCATTTTGAGAAAGTGAGTTTTTTCCCTCATTATTTTAAGGTCTACAGCATTACTTTTAAGGAGTTTTTCATTGTGTAGCAATAATAAGTTATCATTTGAGAAAGTTTCACATTATTTCGGGACTAACTCGTTATTTTAGAATACTATGACATTATTTTGAGATTTAAGTCATTACTGTTGAGAAAGTTTTTTCATTATTTGGGACTGCTAAATCATTATCTAAAGATACTACTATTATTTTTAGGGAGTTTCTCATTATTCTGAGATATTGAGCCATATTTTTTAGTATGTTCTTAATTTCGTTTTATAATACTAAGTCATTATCTTGAGCTAAGTTATTATTTTGAGAACATTTCTCATTATTTTGAGATATTAAATCATAATTTTGAGAACATTTCTAATTATTTTGAGATATTAAGTCATGATTTTGGGATACAAAGTCATTACTTTGAGATATTATGTCGTTATTTTGAGAAAGTTTCTCTTTTTTTGAGATATTAAACCATGATTTTGAGATACTGAGTCGTTATTTTGAAGAAGTTTCTAATTATTTTGAGATATTAAGTCATAATTTTGGGATGACTTACAGGATCTTTTTGTCATCACACTGGTGGAGATGGGCTTCCATCAGCTTCCCCAAATAACACAACCTATGTTTGGATCTAGATTGTACATAAAATATATATGATTTATATATGAACAGTTTTTATGACTAGGATTTCAGCTGACTGGTTTGAGCCCGACTGGATGCTGTGTTTTGTGTGCAGGTCTCTGTGGATCTCAGTAGCAGACTGGCGGGCGGGGTGAAACAGTTCAGTCCATTTTTTATTGTTATTATTAGCAAGCACACACTGGGAGGAAAAACAAAAGTGCTGCACCTTGCAATGTATTGAGTATATCCACAACATACTGTATGTCATCATAACGAACCAACCCACCACTTCTTCAGGTGCCTCTGTTGCCATGGTAACCTGCAACAGTGACGCTTCTTCCCCCATGAGCTCCAGTGAAATTCCTCTGTTTTGTCCCTTTGCGAGTTTTATGGGGTTAATGCAGCTGAATGTAAGACAAAGCCCCTACGCTGCACAAATCCCCTGATGAAATTGCATTAAGGAGTTGAGATAAAAGCTTGCATTCAACATCAACACTGCCCACTGAACACGACTAACTGCATTTATAATTGATATATGCATTCATAATAGATTAAAAGTTCTGTATAACTGAGACAAGACAGTGGTGTGACAGATAGCTGCTGTTTTTCCTCTTTATAATCATCGATCTCTGCAGCACACAAGCCCTCTGTGTTGTTCTGAACAGTGTGGAAAACTGCAGGGTGCATGCACACAAACAAATATCTGATCTATGTTGTTACTGTTGCCTTATGCAATATAATGACTAAAATCCCATGTATATCTCCTCTGGGCATGTTATTTCACTGGGTTTGCATCTCTCTGGGGATAGGAACGGGGAGAGCGATGGAGCTGGCTTTCCTCACAGGCACCCTCATTAAGTGTTGAGCTCCTGTATCCACAACATCCACATTTACTGGGTTATAGGATCTGCTGCACCATGAATCTCACCTAATCTACAGATGCAAAATATAACATTTTACCCGAGGGTCTGGAGGAGAGGTAGAGGGAGGCGAGGAAACAGACTAGGAGCCGCAGGTGGAATTATGTCTGCATGCCTGAGTGTGAGTAATGTGAGTCTCCCACAAAAGTAAAGGAAAAACCTGACATCTCTAGTTCATGTTTCAAACATCCATTCTCTGTCTAAACCTGCAGTCAATTCATACTGACCTTGAAATTTAAAAAAGATGATCTCATGACTACTTGCAGAAAAGTTCCCCTCAGCTTCACAGAGCTTTGCAGCATCTTTAGTGTCAGTGTTTTGTTTTTATGGCCCCTCACTGTGTTGCTTGACTCTCAATGCTCTCATAGTGTTGTTCCTCCAGCAGGCAGCTGTTTTCAATGAAAAAGCCAACATGCCGCCAGAACAGGAGCTGCATACCATAAGCCACTTTTTGATCTCTGCCTTGCTTGAAAAAGCTCCAATATCCCCACTGTACTTTTTCTGTCCAGCACCAAACAAAGTTAGCCAACACAACTAAAGAGCTGGATACTTCCTTAGGAAACCAAAAAAAACTGAGCTTAAACAGAGTGAATATTGGACATTCACCAGGAAGCCTGACACATGACTCCAAATAAAAATCTTCCAGATGTAAAGGCCGCTGTTTGCCATATCAGTCTATAAGGTGATAACATCTGTGTTGTCTTTACAGCTTGTTGCCTCTGGACTCAATTGCTTAATAAGGTGATTACTTATCTTTATATATATATATATATATATATATATATATAAAGAGGTAGGACTTGATAAGTAATCACCTTATTAATTAACTATTTATTAACCACTTTGAATGTTGTGAAGCCATCTAGGGCAAAGACACCTTTGATATGCTTAACTTCCATGTGACATGGGGCTCTGGCTAATATCTTTATTGCTTTGTCTGATTGTTAATTGCCATGTGGTACCCTGGTGCTACTGAAGGCTCCAGGGCCAAGGTGGGCCACAGGAGAACCACGTTTTCAGGGGCTTGAAATCAAGAATTACTGATTTTTTTTTTTACAAAGTAGCATCACTACACTATGAAATGCTGGAGAATCACATGTTTAGGTCCACTTGATTTAATCATTTTCTCCCTTTTGTCAGGAAGGATTAAAGCACTGCTGGTTTCAATCAGAAAAGCTTTATATATACAATCTGGGGTCACAGGAGAAATGTATTATCCATAGTTGTGTAATATAGGTATTTGCTCAAAATGAATAAATAAATGTATTCGGCTTTCCTAGGCCAGTTAAAAAAATAATATGTCTTACCAAGATACAGAATTTAGAATAGTAACTGTGTTACTCATAAATGGGATGGATATTAAAAATTCAAAATGTACTAATAAACATGTAAGACAATGTTTTTCTACCCTCCTAACATAATGGTGTCAAGATTTTCTGACTCAGATGAAAAATGTACATTTTGCAACAGTGAACCTGAAACACTAGTAGGTTTATTTTACAGTTGTTTGCATTCTAGTTCACGTTTTTGACAGACTTGGCAAAATTCATTCATCATTTTCTTTCTTTTTTTTTCATTTATTTACATGTAGAATTGGATCTCAGTCTATGCAGGTGGTGATTACATACAACACAACCAATACACAAACAAACAGTATCACTCCTTCACCACAAAAACAGAAAAAAAAACAGCACACAAAAACTAAACAATGTACCTCACACAACACAGGGACAAATAGTCATACAATAGCAATGTCATACTGGCATGCATGACAATATTCCAAACTAGCTTAACAAATTGACAAACAATGAAATAAAATAAATAAATACAATTTAAGGCATTCTTGAAGAGTTTTAAGTTAGGTCACATATCTTTTCCACCATCCCTCAGCTTCAATAAACGTTCCCCATCTATCTAAATAACCTTTTTTATTTGTAAAACATCCTTCCAAAAATAAACTGGTGTTTAAGGAAGCCCCTAAATGTATAGATGTTTAAAGATCTTACTCCAGTTGCCTTATAAATGAACATTTTCCCTGATAATATAATTCAATTAACAGTACAAGTCTCTTTCTGTAACATCCCCAACATCACAGAGAAGAGATCCAGCTCCAGGTGTATACTTATTTTTGAGCACATGTTTTTAACCTCACCTCAAAAAGCATGACAATACTAAATCTGGCCCCCATTCAATACAAGTTTGCACACCCCTGGCTGGTATATGACTCTATAAAATCACCACACCTGTGTGGCTGCAATTCCCTCAGTGCACGCTAGGTGTCAGTGTGACGCCACCCAGCAGCAGTAAATGGACAGGTTGCACCCGTGCACCTTTTTCACTTTGCCTCATAACTGTAACTGTCCTCGCGCAGGCTGGAGCTCATATTACACCGAAAAAGTGGAACTAGGAACCGTCTCATCTTCAAATAACAACGAGCTGGTTTATATAAAAGGGAGCGGACCACCTTATCCAGAGGTTGGTGGTGAGAAATAAACCGGAGAAGTGAGCGTCGTGGGAGGGCGGGCCACCTGTGACGGCAAATGAGTGGGGAAGAGGCTCGAGTCAATGCCACTGTTAGTACTGTGTGTCGCTCAGAGGGTGTTTGTGTGTTTGACAGTGTGTTTCGGCGTGTAAAGTCCACTTGGATTATCTTGAGCTCAAGGAAACCTACATATCTTTATCTTTGAGGAAACTGTACGTGATTCAGGTAAGACACCCTGAACATTACACCATGGTTGCTTAGATACAACCGAGAGGAAAATACCTGTATTGCTCTATTGTGGTAGCTTTTATAGTATTTCTACTATAGTCATAGTTGTGTGTGATATAACTCTGTGTCGTCGTTGTTTATTTTTAATCTTTTAAAATCTTTATGACAGTTATGCAATGGTCTAAAACAGACTTGGGATATTTGTACAATATAAAATTTGGGATTAATACGTCTTATTATGGGATATTCAGCCCACCTGTGAGTTGAGCCAATTCAGACAGGTGTGAAATCCAACTAACATGATGATTGTGTGTAAAATTGGCTGTATTTGAGTCACACAGTGAACCGTAATGTGCCTTCCTGCTTCACTTGACTGCATTACCTCGTTTCAACTCATCGGGAACTGCATTTTCTGGACAGACTTCCTACCCGTAAGATTGAAAGATCAACAGGGGATGTGGGCGAACTGGGCAGCATGCAAAGTAAAGCTGCAGCCTGTGATTCATATGGGAAACATGTGGCAGGAGCAGCTCTGATAGGAGTAGATCAGCTGTAAACACACATTGATGATGCTGAAGGTGCTTATAGAGCATGATTGATCTGTTGGAGATTGGTAATCAGCCTTCTCCTGTCCAAGCTGATGGTCTTTGTAACTGTGATCTAATCATTAGTGTAGAGAAACCCAGTGAACCCCCTTATCGCCTGGCTTAGTCTTTAAAAATTCAAGATGGTAAGTGGAAGGATAGGCCTGTAAGATATGCAAAGATTTGGTCATTAACACAAAGTATGTAATTGTTATGTAGATAGGGTCCTTGATGGTCTCTTCTAATTGTTTTTTTATTTCACCCCATTCTTCAAAGGATATAAAGGGGTTATCACCTCTTCCTCAAATGTTGCTCATCTATAATCAAGCATTTATAATGGCTTAACCAATGCTTTTAGTCACGAGTAACTCATTCTGCTGCAACCACTCACTGGCATTTAGCACAGCACACAATTGGGCAGTCAGTGTCTATCACGATCATGCTTTTTGTAATAATTTATTGTCCTTGCTACATCTACACTGCAAACATGATATATGTTCATGCAAAACAACAGTAAGTTGTTCCATATGCCAAATAAATGTTTGCACTTTGTGTAATATTACAGTTCAGCCTAAGTTTACTATTGTTACTTCTATCTGTAGCACACAGTGTATTGCATGTCTCTCTATCTCTGTTGCTCTTTTCCTCTCTGACCCCAGGCTCTAAGAACAGGGAGCGTTGTATGCTATTTTGAACTGATTGTAAGCCTCCTGTTTTTTTCAGTGAGATTGGTTATTGTTTGTGAAGGTTTAAACCAGGGGTGTCAAACTCACTTTAGCTCATGGGCCACATGCAGCTCAATCAGACTAGAAAATCCATAGCGTACTAACCTAAAGGCTATAACAACACCTTCACAATTTTCCTATCTTTTAGTATAAAGAAGAACATTCTGTCTCAGGTTTTCCACATTCAGTTAGTCTATTACTCACTGTCGTTACATGCACGTTTTTCCATACACTTCTGTGTAGTAATGCTGGCACAAACCATATACAAATCAAAAGTTTTGAGACGTTTTAGCTGCAGCCACATCCCGAAAGGAGCCTACACAACACACAACCCCTGCCCACCACTGGTACAGGACAAACGCACAAACGCTAATGATGTCAAACGTAGCGATAATACACCTTTAAGTTCACGGAAGATGTGATTAACCTTATAAATACGAAATGTAACCCATGTCCTAACTCTAACCTTAACTGCCTCTCTTTTAACCTCACACTTCATTGCTTACTAAGCATTCTTTAGGGCTTCCGCTTCTCAGCCAAAGAGCGAAGGGGGCCGATCATGTAGGTATGTTGGGTGACTCATGTAGCTAGTGGACTGGACAAGTAGCTTCTCCACCCGCACGTATACCTACTCAAATGTTTTGTCAACAGCGTTCCACCAATATTGTTTTGATATAGACGTCTGATGCAGATTCTTTTGTACTGAAGAAGCTGAATATTTTGTACAATGTTTAAAATCTTTTTTTTTCTTCAGAGAACTGTATTCTTGTCAGGGTAGAAATGCCTCTAAGGCAGCATTTTACATCTACTCACTGTTTAACTTGGTCCTGAAACCTGGCACCTCTTCTTAGCCTCCATAAGTGCATCAGTATAGGGTGTGCAAAGTCATTCAGTGAGCCAGATTGGCCCCTTTGGCGGGCTGGTTCTGGTCAGCGAGCCGCATGTTTGACACCTCTGGTCCAAACTTCCTATTTTAGACTCTAGACTCGTAATCATTGCTGCATTTGGACTTCCTGTAACCCCAGAGAGAACCAGCCGCAGAGTGAAAAGATTGAAACAAATAAGCTGTGAGGTTGTGTCATGCAACATTTCAGTAACACACTGGCTGTACACAGTTTGCCTCAGTGTCACATTGTCAGAAAAACTCCAGTGTCTCTGTAAAGAGCACAGTGTTACACTCACAAAGTGACTGTACAAAGTGTAAAGCTACAGTACTGGGTACAAACAGAGTTCAGTTCAGTTGGCTTCCTTTTGTCTGTCTGTGAAACAAGAGTGTTTTTAAGCAGTCTGTCTCTCAGTTGAAGCACAGCTCAATGGCTTTGACTGTAATCTTCTCTACTATTCGTCACACACACACACACACATAGACACAGACACATAGATACACACACATATCCAACTCCAAAAAACAGAGACTTTCGAGTCCTTTGGGACAATCGTCGTCTGTTGATGGAGCTGTCACTGCAGCGCTCCAATCTCCTCCATTCAGGCAGGTTTATAGACACTTTATAATTGCCTGATAAAATCCATCTCCGTGAATGGATGTCATGGGACAGAGAGCTGGCAGCGAGATCAGCAGGAAGACAGATTAGAAAGGTTAGGTCGCGAGCGGTAGAGTCACTGTGATTTCCTCTGGGTCAGCCCTCATTTTATTTTCAAAATGTCTCCCTCTACATTTTCTCAAAGTTTTGACTGGTGCGCTTCAGTGGCCAATTAACTATTGAAAGCTTCTGCATTTAGGGGGGTCGGTCCGCGGTACTCTGAGCAAGTTGGGGAGTAATGGATTTTAGATGACAGAGAATTGGGAATGTTACAATTACTGGCTCTTTGCTCTTTGCTGCTGGACTTTCCAACAGCATTTTACCTCCTTGCTCGCTGCTTTCCTCCTTTCATATTTCCTTTCCCTTCATATTCCTCTGAAACATTTCCATCTGAATAGACTCCATTTCCTCTCAGGATTATAAGACCACACCAGGACCCCTGTGGTTGACTGACAGACTGATTGACTGAAAGGGTTCAGACCCTGACAGCCCATTTGAGTGATTTGGTGCACATGAGTCCGATAAATGACTTATAAAGAGCCCTACAGTGCACCTCCTCTGCCACCTTTTAAGGTGAGCTTAGACAAGGCTGGGAGGGCGATTGACACACCTGTACAGGGTCTGACAGGCCTCAGGAGAAGCAGCACATCCTGAAAGAGAGTACGACTGAAATAATTGGTGTCCCCAAAGTATATTTGCCGTACTGGGAACAAGACAGAGCTGTAAAAACCTTTAAAACTGCTACATTTCAGGATTAATAAAAGCAGCCTCGCTGTGTTTTGAGATTATCCTGAGGGTTAGAGGCTCAAGGAGTTGTACATTTTTTCTCTACCCCTGGAGGATCACATAACATTTGCAAAGCATTTAGATTGATTTCCAACCTTCTAGCCATTGGTTTAATTTTCCTGCAGTACGGTAGAGACATCCCTTTGCAGAGACCTGAAATCCTTCACTGTGAAGATTTAGTTGACTTCACCCTTATGCTCAAATTCCTTTCTGTCAAAAATAATGAATTTGCCATCAGGGACAGTTTCTAAAACTCCTCCTTGCCAGTGTATTCAGAGAAAGTCCGACATCCAAGACTTTAGAATCAGCTGCTGAGAAGTTGTATTCAATGCAATGAACTCACAGACAATGAGCAATTTCATCTGGCGATCATTTAGTATTTAAAATGTCACAAAATAATGAAAGACACCCATCAAAAGTTGTCAGAGTCCAAGGTGATATTTTCAGATTGCATGTTTTGTTCAGCCAAAAGACCACAACCCAAAGGTATTTTAAAACAGTGAAATAAACCCAAGAAAAACAGCAGCTCCTCACATTAGAGAAGCTGGAACAGGCAAAGGTTCGATGATTCATTTTCTGTCAGTTGACCAATAGATTAATCATTTCAGCACTAAACAATCACTTCACTTTTCCCACGAGGGAAGGATAGTTTGGATTTCTGAAGTGGGGTTGTATGAGGTACTTATCCGTAGTTAGTGTCTTACCTCCAGATTGTGGTTGGCACGCCCTCAGTTTGGAGAAACAGGCAGGAATACCGCCACAAAAGCCAAGCATTGTACTGCTGTCTCATCTAGATTTGACCAAAATCTACAGCAGGTTTCACATCTCTCTGCGGAGTTCATCTCACAGAGAAATCAACTGACGCTGACATCTGCAGGAAGATAGAAAATCAATCTAAAAAAGAATATATGTATTATTTAATGGGCTGAAAACATGCAAAACCTCTTTAGAGTTGACCCTCTGGAGACACCATACTTTTAAGCTTCCAGTGATACTCTATGTATTTTTACAACAGGGTGTCTTTTTGTCCGTCTGTGGACGCACATTTCTTGTTCAGGACTATACTCATGTATTTTTCCATAGTACTAGCAGTCCATGAAAGTCTTACTCAGAGCTATTGTCCTGTGGGTGGAACAGTGGGTAGTACAAGGTTATAACATCACAGTGTATGTATGCAGTACGTGCTGCATGTCCATGAGCCTGTGATTCCCCGTCTCACTGTTACTACCTACTGCTGATATAACAGTATCTCTCTTACCCACACCTGCATTCTGCTGTGTTTGTCCATTACATTATGCAACGCTCAAGCCAGCCGTTGTCATGGTGTCAACCCTGAGGGACCGCTGGGACTTTCTGTAAGAGTGCAGTCACAGACACTTGTGCTAATGGCTTCACTTTTCTGCTCTTTTTTTTTTCTTTGGTTGCATCCATGCGTGTAAATAGGTTTGTGTTTGTGTGTGTGCATGTGTGCGTGGAGGAACAAGCAGCCTCCTTGGACATTCAGCTCTTTAGTGTGCTGGAGGCATGCTTTGTGAAAAGAAAGCGCAGAGGAGTGACTGTTTACATTGGGAACTGGGAAAGCATTTTGAAGACAGAGGTGGAGTATTAGCAGAGAGACAGAGAAAGAGAGACTGTTTGAAAGAGCGACACAGAGGAAAACAGAAAGAGAGATGTCACCATTCCTCCTAATAAAACTGGAGGATGTCGGTGATGCTCAATTGTATAGAGTGTATTCTCAGTGTTGGTGTGTGCACTGGTGCATGTGATATTGAGACACAAACCATCTCCTCCCTCCCCTCCTCTCACCATCTTTCCCTTCAGTTCTTCAAAAAGAGGGTCTTGTCCAGCCAGAAACAACATTGGCATTCACATCACAACACACACTCATCATAGAGATGATCATATTTCAAACTCTTTCCCTTGTGGATTTGTCTCTTCACTGGTACGCCGGCTGTTTGAACTGCTTTCACACCTTATCAATCTGGATTGCTCCACATCTCCGTTCAAATCCTCAAGTGTTTGTTCGTGATATCGCCACGTAGCTCTGTTTGGCAGTCATTGTTTGGTTAATGATATTTGCAGTCATGTGTTCAGCCTGGGCAGCTGCTGCTCACACACTGCAAGACTTTGCAACATGCAGCGGCATTGATCTACAAAAGCCCCCCGATATTTTATTGAGCGAATGCACTTTGTGTCTCTTTCATATCTCTGTCGTCATCCTTGTGAAATCCTCCACATCAGCTTATTTAATGTGTTTGAACTGTGCCGCTCAACTTTACTAGCTTTCCCTCTGTTTTTTTTTAACTTCTCTGAGTTTTTGAGGTGGCACTTTCAGTCACAGTGCCCACAGGCACAGCATTTTCCCTCCAGTGTAGACATGATTGCTAACACTGTTGGTTTTGTGTGTGTTTTATTCTTTCAGGTTTCTTTCAAGAGGCTGCCTGCTTGCCTGCCACTGCCAGTGAGTGGGTCTGTGTGAGTCGTGGGGTGAATATGTTTGTGTGAGCGCCTTTTGCATGTGTGTACACCCCGGCTGGAGAGTGTGTGTCCCATGAGACGCTCGTCGAAGATGCAGGGAGCTCGGTGTTCTGCGGTGCGGCTCCTGCTGCTGAGCTGCTGTGTGTGTGCGGCAGCCGGCTACCCGTTCAGAACACCCCTGGACCTGGATGTGACTCCACGCATCACCGTGTTGAGCGGCGGTAAGCACGGACACAAGCACACAGGGGGAGGGGTCTAAAATCTGCATAATTTTTAAACAGTTTATGTTGGATCATATTCATGTTAGAAGGTCTAAGTCTTTATCATTTGACCCTTAAATGCTGAACTGATTTTTCTCTGTTTAATACCTAAAGATGACTCATAACTCAATTATTAATGCCTTGCTTTACATTCAAACTGAGAGTAACATGTTTCACGACATACATCTTGAGAGAAATTCTTCATATGTTGAGTGTCTGTATTGCAGGTGCCTCCGCCTTTCTCTTTATCTTGTTTTACTCTCTCCTGGCTCAGCTCCTTTGTCTTTTCCCTCTTTTCAATCTCATTTGTCTGCACACCAACTTGCGCATACACCCGCTTGCCTCTGGTAATTCTTACCTGCTTCTTCTGTAAATCATATAGATTTTTTTTTTTTTTTTATCAAAGTGTGATTATTATTCTTTTACCGTGTTTGAGTGATGGCATGTAGCCTGAGGTGTAACACAGACAGAGGCAAGATGAGTGAAGTGCTTACACTTGGATCCCTGCGGAGCATCCAGGGAGACTGACACCACTGTAGGTAGTTCACAGGCAGCGTAACCATGACAACTGTTGTAGTATGGCGCAAGACGGCCGTATACAGTATTTTCCTTTTTGTGCATGTGTGGGCAAGTGTGTGTGCACCTCCTCAAACCAGCGCTGTTATCTGATCCTGGACTTTATTTGTTGATACGCAGACGTGTGAAAGACATTTTCTCACATCTCCACTTTGACTTGCAGCCAGATTCGCTTTATAAGATCTACTCATAGGACAATATCCCTCCTCTACCCTTCTCTCTTTGTAAACACTTGTCTTTCTCACAATACATCACCGACTTACACTCATTATCCATTTTTTTCTCTCCTGTTACTCCTCTTGCTACAGATCTCTCTTGATACCTTTATCTCAGTTTCTGTAAATCATCGGTTAGCGCTCGAGCCTGCCCACAGGTCCTCCTACACGACTCATCTCCGTGTCTGCTGCCCCGTCACTCTCTCATCCACTCCCCCTCCTCTGCCATCCATCTCTCCGCCTTTGCACCTAAGCTCTGCCTCTCTTGCTCAATTTTTTCTTCATTAGTTTGTACTTTTCATGGTTGCACTGCCCTCCTTTAACTCCTTTACCTCGCCTTCACCTCTTGTCTTTGTTTCTTTTGCCTCGCTCCTGCTGATGAGAAGACTTCGATATGCAAACTCACCTCTAATCCATTTAATCTCTGTGTTTCTTAGCAACCTAAAGGCAGAGCCTCCAAACCTGTGAGGGGTTGTTAAATCATGCATGGATGCTCACAAGCAATCAAACATGTGTACCTGTGTTCTCTCCTCATTGCAGTGTCACCATAAAGAAAAACATTTTAAGGGAGGGACATCGTTAAGGGTTATTAATTTGACGATTTCCAGTGCTCAGTTTTGAGAAGCTGAGAGGCTAAACGCTGGCAAAACAGAGAGGAAGCAGGTTGTTTTCAAGGATGAAAACTGCTGTTACATCTAAACACCTTCTCATTGCACACACTGATTTCAACCTGTCAAGTATTTGGGAATTACAGTCAGTGGATTTAACTTTGTTTATTCAGTACCGTCTGCTGGCCTGACAGAGTACTCTGGACCGTAAACAGTCCTGACAATCGAGTGTGAATTTGTATGTAAGGCTGTCACGTCACAGCCTGTTGCCAAGAGGTTCAGAGAATGTGCGTGCTTGCGTGTGTGTCCCTGAACAGTGCATGCTGTGTTGATCAGCTGAGGTCCCTCCAAGTGTTTGCTTAGTAAATAATATCATCTGGGCTCCTCTTCGCCTCTCTCCCTCCTTGTCTTTCCCTAAAGAATGAATCAAACCTCCCTTTTCCTGCACGATCTGGTAAACTGAGGCTAAAATGTGCTGTCAAATCTAGTTAATAAATCTTCCTCTGCTGCGTCACACTCTGAGCGAGGTAGTTTTCAGTTACCTGGCTCCAGCTGTTAGGCATTGTGTGTCCTAATGCTTGGATTACACTGAGGAAACCTAGGCGTTGCCTCTGCTATAATGCATTGTCTTCACTCACAATGAGGCACTTATATCACGTAGGAAAAGGTATTGTTCTGAAAATCCCATACAGGTAATACTCTTCCTCCTCCTGCTGAGAACGAGGGAGGAAAAGTAGACACCTGATCACCCAAAGCAGTCTGGGATGGGAACCAACTGCTGCTGCTGCTGCTGCTGCTGCTGCTGGAGTGAGCAGAGTGGATTGTGTTTTGCAGCAGCTGATAGGAATCTTAATGACAACTTACTTGATAACCATGCAGTCTTCAGCAGGGAAGTGGAGTGGCAGGAAGTCTGACACTGTTCTGTTTGGCCGAGCTGAGCTGCTGTACTCATGAATTGGCAGGAAAAGTGGCCCACTTTCAAGTTTGTGACTCTTAATTGCTGTCAACACTCCACCCCAGCTGATAGTAAAACCTGCTCAGCATTAGTCACGTCAGATATTTTAATTAGACATTAAACCACGACATCGCTGTAATTTTTTCCACAAGTGGCAACACTGCGTCGCACTCTTACGTAGATGTTGTCATGCCTAGAGGTTCTCTGTGTCCGTGTGTGTGTTGACCGTGGTGTCATGTTTACCCAAGCTAAGTGGAGTCCTGATAGATCGTATGTTTAGAGCTTATATAACGCTCTGTCATCTCATGACTTCAGCAAGTGACTTCAAAACATGTCTTGTAAGCGTGTGTGTATATGTGTGTGTGTGTGCGTGCACGCTGTGCAGCATGTCTCTTTACTGAGTGTTTGTATGAGTGAAGCTCATTAGTATCTTGTCCTGTCAAAACAGATGCATCCCAATATAGCCTGGAAAACTGGACGGGGGACAGAAGCAAAGCAAAGAAAACTCAAACCACAGAAACCCACATTAAGTAGAAGTGGCTCTCTGATATCTGATGTTGTGTTGGGCCTCTTTTCATTATCTTCTTCTTGCTCAGCAGAGCTGTGTAGGATAAGCATAATCCCTTGGCTTTTATTGTCCATGGTGGAGTTGTAATTTCATTTCTGGTCAGGGCTATATGGACTTATGTAGCTATATAAAGCTGAGAAAGGCAGAAAATCTTATGTTTGTGATGCTAGACACACCAAATATGTGACATTTATTTGCTTGCAGCAGGACTCTTGTGTGTGGCAGTGGTCCACCAAAGAAATGTTTTTTAAATTGATGATCAAGCGCCACCATGAGGTTGATGTTCATGGTTTTAGGTGGAATGTCCCCACAACGAGTTGCAACGATAGGAGATTTCAACGAATGGTTGAGGCAGTCGAGGAGGAAGGGAGATGCACAGTTGAGATGGCACAACCTGTTGCATTTTAAAAAATATTGTAGATAAGCAAATGTACATGGTACGGTATACTGCTGCAACACTACTCCACAACTGTTAGATGCATCGTCATGAAATTTGGTAAAGACATTCAAGTTCATTGATGCTGTATATGCTTTTGTTATGTCTGATTATGTAGGCCTGTTTGTCCTTTTTTGTCTGGCTATGTCTGTTAAATAGCACCTTTCAAAATACACTTACTAAGTGCTGTACAATATAACTAAACACAGTCAAAACACAGGGAGAATGAAACAAACTAAAATGTGAAATGTGTGAAATGTGTCACCAAAGTAAAGATGATATACCAAAGGTCAAAACTAATCTCAAGATAATAAATGGGAAATAAGTCAATAAGATAGAAATAAAATAGATGGACAGCTCAGATAAAATCAGCTTTCTGATAGGAGAACGTTTTTAGAAGAGACTTAAACAAAGACAGTGACTCAGACAGCCTTATATCCTCGGGCAAGTCATTCCAGAGCCTCGGGGCCCTGGATGCAAAAGCTCTGTCCCCTTTGGTCCTCAGCCTGGACTCTGGATCAAACAGTAGACCTCTGCCTGAGGATCTCAAGCTACGCAAAGGTTCATAAGGGACTGGAAGGTCTGAAATGTAATCTGGAGCCAGGCCATGAAGAGCCTTAAAAGTAATCAATAAGATTTTAAAGTCAATTAAGTCAATAGTTTTCTTTACTTGGGTCCCTCGTGAAAGACATCTTGCTATTTATTTTGAGGCTATCTGATTAAATAAAAGTTGACATATCTACGTGTTCCTCTCAGGATGAATTTTAACAACTTGACTTTGATCTCTGACTTTTCATATGTATTTGGTGCTATGTGAATGTTAACATGCCAATACTGAACAAAGATGAAAAGTAGTAAAGCCTCACAGAGCTGCTAGTGTGGCTGTAGACTCTTAGTGTTGTTCACTGTTTTCTGACATTTTATGGACTAAGCAATTAGTTGATTCATCAAGAAAATAATCTGCAAATTGGTTAATAATGAAAGTAATTGCTAGCTACAACCCTAAAACACACAAAAACAGAAAGTCTTCACATTTGATTGGACAGAAACCTTTAAATTTGAGGCCATTTTTGCTTGTTAAATGACGTAAACGTATGATCATCATTTTTTGGGTGATTCATTTTCTGTCTGCCAGCTAATTTATAATTGACCAATGATTTCTGCGCTAAAAATGAGCAAAGGAAAGTCAGTATATGAACAGTCTTAAAGGAAATGTCTACCTTTAAACATCACTGCTGCCAGAAAGCAGATATTGACAATAGAGCTGCAATGATTAGTCAGTTAATCAGTTGATTGACAGAGAATTTATTGGCAACTATTCTGATAATCGAGTACTCATTTATCATTCATGAGCGAAAAAGTGAATCATTTGCTGGTTTCCTGCTTCTTAAATTGATAATTTGGTGCTTTTCTTTGTCATACATGATAATAAACTGAATAGCTTTGAACTTTTGGACTGAAGACGTCACCTTGGGCTCTGGGAAATAAACCATTTTTAAACATTTTCTGATATTTTATTGAAAAAAACAATTCATTTAGAAAATAATGGACAAATGAACTGATAGTGAAAATAATTGTTCGTTGTGGCCCTAACTGATAGTGTTTTGCTTTTTCATTTTTGTGTACTTTTCTTATTTCTAACTAAACACAAGCACCTGTGAAGTCACATAAAGCGATTTCCTGTGCAGCTACACTACAATGGAGTTTAATAGATTTTTTGTCAGCAGTCTAAAAAAAGAATCTGAGATTTTAGAGCGAGGCCTTCTTACCACTTTGCGCCAACGTTCGGCAATCATACAGCAAGAAATCCATCACAGGAGATGAATAGATTTCTATTTCTCTCTTTATTCTCATACCGCCAGGTTTGATTGGAAAAGTGCTCGCTCTTAATATGCCTCCACTCTGATGCCAAGAACTTTATGCACATTAAAGGGCTTTCAAAAGGCGTTCAGTGAGATGATAGTGCATGTGGGGATTTTTTTCTTTGTTTTTTGTTTAAAGTACCACATAAAAATCCAAATGACAGTATAATGAGTTTTGTATTTATGTGTACATAATACAGTAATTAGTCCAGTGGCACTACAGAGGATTAAAAAGTCAATTCCTGGAGAAAATCTGAAATTGAAGAAATGATGCTCTATCTGAAAAATGTTATTTGTTAACCCACAGTTGTTCCCATAGAGACAGACCATAATCAATAGCAGTTGACAGTGTTTGTGTGGAGATATTTCCAGGTGGTAATGTGCCATAAAAATGAGAATCAGGCTTTTTCAACCACTTTTGCCGTTCAATAATCACACCAGGGATATGCCTCTGATAATATCTGAGGAAAAGAAAAACTGGGTTATTTTTACTGGTTTTTGCTCCCGCTGATTCTCAGTGTGTCATTTCTAAACTTTCACCAATCATATCACTGATTCAACCTTGGTGGTGTGTGTCTGTGATGTATGTTTTTTTAAAGAGCAGCAGGAGATGTTTTGATAAAGAGATGTAGCAGAAGCAATCATTAACAACCAGTAACTTTCCTCTCCTTCTCCTTCTCCTGCTTCCTCTCATCTCCTCTCCTCTCCTCTCCTCTCTCCTTTCCCAGGTCTGCAGGGCTGCAGACGTTTCCACTCCTCTGCAGTCAACTACAGTACCATGATGCTGGAGGCTGACAGTGAGCGTCTCTACGTCGGGGCCCGGGGGGCTGTATTCGCTCTCAATGCCTCTGACATTTCAGCCAGCTCGCCTCTCACTGTGAGTTTGTTTGTTTCTGTGTTGTGCACCTCAGCTGCCATATCTTTAACTCTGCCACGGCTTCATTTGCATTCCACAGCGCAGGAACTTTTTGAGGCAACAGTATTTCATTTTGAGGCAAAACTATTTATTCCCATGTCATCTCCTCTTGTGTGTTTGAGTGTGTGTAGTCACATTACTCTTAACACAATAATAAGACAGTTAAACCACAGGAGCATCTTGCTGCATAAACTTACATATTAATGAGAAGAAACTGAACTACTGTATCTTCTCACTGTAACTCTAAATAGATACAGAATTCATGTTATTATCATCCACATAGGGGAGCATGTTGACACAGAAAGAGTTTCTGATTTATGCAGTAATTAGCATACTATCTACCTCAACTCAGTGCTGTCAGTTTTATTTTAAAAAAAAAATACATTTAATGGCAGCAGCATAATTAATTATAAATTACAGCCATAAATAGTATCAAAAATTGAGTTCAGTTATTTAAATAAAACATGCCTGTTCAAGACGGTGTTTGTCCTGGGCCCCTAATCACTAAATCTGCCCCTAAAAAAATACCTAAGTTGTGGCTACTCATCAGAAACACCGGTGACATACACTTATTGGAGGTATTAATTAAGTCCCTTGCTTTGACACATCACCACTGCAGTCATAAAGTAGAGCATGGATTTAATTAGTGGAGGTATTTTGCTGGCTGTAACGTTATTAGTGTTGTAAGTTTATGTGGCAAAGAAAAACACAGCCAAATCACGGTTACTCGTGGTCAGACCCACCAGTGAAGTGCAGTCTGCAAGACATGCTTGACTCTCTGCAGAGCCCTGAAGCCCACCCCTGCTGCTTCACAGAGCCACAGAGTGCTGTTTACCTGTTTATTCAAACTTTAATAACTTTGACAAAATTGTTTATTTAATCAATTAATTGAACATGTTGCGTGTGCGAATATCACCAAATTCAACACTGCATGTCCTTTGGTCCCCAGCAGTACACCTGCCATGTGTGAAGTAGATTGGATGAACTATTCTTGAGATATGTGAAGGACCCACACTCAGACAGACAGATGAAGATTCCTTGCTTTATAGTTAGATGTCCATTAGCTGATGGCAAGGCCATCTATTTACATTACCTTATAGGGAGAGTTCACCCTGGAATCAAAACGCATATTTTTCCTCTTACCTGTAGTGCTATTTATCAGTCTAGATTGTTGTGTGCAAGTTGCTGAGTGTTGGAGATATCAGCCGTAGAGATGTCTGCCTTCTCTCAGATATAATGAAACCAGATGGCACTCAGTTTGTGGTGCTCAAAGCACCAAAAAATACATTTGAAAAACTCAACAGCAATGTCTCTTTCTAGAAATCAGGACCTGGTTACTCAAGATAATCCACAAACCTTGTGAGCAGTTTAATGTAGGAACTATTTTATTTTTACCAAACATTGGTGTTGAGTTTTTAAAATGTATTTTATGTGGCTTTGAGCACCACAAACTGAGTGCCATCTAGTTCTATTATATCAGAGAGAAGGCAGACATCTCTACGGACGATATCTCTAACACTCACACCAAAACAATCTAGATTGATAAACAACACTACAGCTAAGAGGGAAAATATATATATTTTTGATTTTGGGGTGAACTGCCCCTTTAAGTTGTATTGCCAGCAATGTTGCTGTGATTAAGTCTCGTTCTTAAACTGCTGCGTGTTGTAGGATGATGTCATTAATGTTGACAGTCCCTTTAAGCACACATTGAAGCCGAAAAACCTTGTTCATGTCTGCCGACAACGCGACGTTAAGCTATTATGCTAATTATGTTAATACAGCATTGGCGTCTGTCATAAAGTATAATTGCTGGTGTGTGTGCGTAACACTCCCTCACAGCCACACCTACATCTCCTGCTGTAAATACACCTGTTACAGAAGAGTTAGAAAAACATGCTGCTGTTCAACAGCACAGTAAATTCAGATGTTGTGAGGTCAAAATTCCTACGGTATGAATTATTAAAGCAAAAAGAGCTCACTCTCTGTTTTTCTGCTGTCAGATCTGTGGTATTTTGCTCAAATTTATGCAAGTCGCTGATATGAAACCATCCAACTTGTTGTGTGCTCTTACTGTATGTTATGTGGTGTGTGTTAGATTGAGTGGGAAGCCTCCCCCGAGCAAAAACGTCAGTGTCTGCTCAAGGGAAAAGACAATAAGGTAGGCATTTATCTCTTTCTCCCTAGTCCTTCCTTTTCATCTTTTTGTATTGATATTCATTCCCTCACCATAATATGTTTTCTGGCTTTGTCTTCCTCTTCTAGACGGAGTGTTTTAATCACATCCGCTTCCTCCAGAGGTTCAACTCAACTCATCTCTACATGTGTGGGACTCATGCATTCAGACCCCTCTGTGCATACATAGTACGTCAATGCAAAACACATTGCAGCCCTTCGAGCACTTTAAATACATTCGATGTTTCTTTCTTCTTCTGTGCAAGTGCAGTCTGTTTGCATCTTGAATTTACTGTATAAACATGTTTTTTGTGATTCCTCATCAGAATCAGAATCAGAATCAGAATCAGTTTATTTGCCATTTGCAGAAAAACTGCATTGTAAACGAGTTGCAAGAGCTCAGCATAAAAATACATGAAAAACAGTAGACAAGGTTAAAAAAACAATAAATATACATAAATATATTTATGTATATAAACATAATATATCCCAACAGGAAGTGAGGTATAATCTCATGTGTGGTTTCAAGATTAAACTAAATGTTCTGTCCTGTATAGGACGAGGAGAGGTTTGTTATGTCTCCACCTGAAGAAGGCAGAGACAAATGTCCCTACGGCCCGACAACAGGCTACACTGCCCTCATCGTCGGTAAGCACTTCCAGCAGTTGTCAGTCACCTCCAGAGTTTTACTAAAAAACTGAAGAGGCTGATTAATTGTTTCTCCTCCAGACCAGCAGATGTATACAGCTTCCCAATACGAGTTTAGGAGCTTTCCAGACATCCGCCGCAACTCTCCGTTCCCCACGCTGAAGACAGAAGATGCCCCTACACGCTGGCTGAATGGTGGGTTAATCTCCTGGAATGATAAAAGCCCTTTTAGCATGTTTAGGTGACAGGGTGGTCCAGTAGGTCAGAGCCCCTGTCTGTCAACCAGTTGAGACAATGTTTAGGCCTCCAGACTGACAAGATCTAATCTGATGAAGTAGCCACAGCAGCTCAGATACTGATCCTTTACCAGTGCCAGCTGACGATAAAGTATCATTTTAGTTTTTCTACTGATTGCTCCACTGATTGTTAAACATTGCAACTTGTGTTTAGTCAAAGCAGCAACGTCTGTGGCTGAAAAATTAAGTCAGTGCTTAAGTTCTAAAAACTACACTTTCTCAAATGGCCACTTGAGGCTGGTTCCAGAAGCGAGCTGGTCTGTAGCCTACCTAACTCAGAATTATGTCAGTCAAGTCAGATTTGGCTGTTCGTAGAAATATTTGACTGTTTGTTCCTTTTATTTCCATATAGAGTTTGAGAGTTTGAATGGTATTCAGCAGGACGTTCGTTGTGACAGTGACGTTCATGTAATATAGCTAACTGTCGACACTAGATGTCAAACTAAAGCCAGAGACAATATTATATTAAGTTGCTGTGAGCTGTAATTTCACCACTTCTACAGTATGCAGAAGGCAGAAGATAACTTTATCTTAGGGCAAAGCCTTTCCTCCTCTGGGCAGCTGCCTTTGTGTACGCAGCTGCCTGTACTGAAGAGCGGAGTGAAAGTGAGGAGTGCTCATTATTTTCATTTAGCCCGTGATTTAGTTCAAGTCCACCACTTTTGTCTGGACTAAAATATCTCAACAGCTACCGCATGAACTGCCATGACATTTTGTACAGACATTCATGATTCCCAGACAATGTATCTGAATAACTTTGATGATCCCCTAACTCTTCTTTGAGATCCTCCATGAGGCTGACATTTGTGGTTTTCAGTACAGCCTCACAAAGCCACCAGTGTGACTGTAGACTCTTATGTTTGCTAATATATTTCTCTAGAAACGTGGCTGAAATGACTTCAATGTGATGTTTTGCAGATAACCAGAGCATCTAAACATCATCTCTTTTTGGTTTTGCTTTCACCGTCTGTTCAGACTGTTATATTCCTTTCCCCTGGTGTTACAAGTAGCAGACTGCTCAGTCGAAGATGCTTATCTGCAGCTATCTCACTTTAGCTTTATTGTTTCATGTTTTGGTGAGAAACCTCAGGCAGACAGGTAGAATATTACTTTAACTGTTTTGTTCAGAGCAACAGCTATACCCAGTTTCAGTGCATCATGTCAGCTCAGCTCATGTCAGCTGCTTTGCTAATTCATTTATCAAGTAGGAAAAAAAAAAAACACAGAATGAGTCAGTGCATCTTTTTCTCCCCCATACAGAGGCAGAATTCGTGGGCTCGGCGCTGGTGAGGGAGAGTTTGGGCAGCAACACCGGTGACGATGATAAGATCTATTACTTTTTCACTGAAAGTAGCCAGGAGCAGACGACAACTTACAGCCACAGCCGGGTGGCACGAGTGGCTCGCGTTTGTAAGGTGAGTGCAGATTTAAAAAGATGCAGCTTATGATTTACAACTGGGAGTGAAGCCTTGCATCAGAGTAGTTTGAGTGAAGTCGTGGTTGGTGATACTGTAGGAGAGGGTGCTATAACAGATGAGGGGCTGGATGGATAATGCATTTGTAACAAGGCCCCAGTGTGATTAGAGGAGCAGACTGTGTAGCTGATGAATGGGTTGCAGAGTCAGTGTGGGTCGGAGTGAGAGGGATGGATGACTGCAAGAGAGAGACAGGCTGTTTAGCATCCTCTGCTGCCTAGAACGTGAATGATTTACATTTCCTGCTACCCAGGAAGGAGTTAAGATCAATGAGCGCTAACTGTACAGTGAACTTGTTGTTCTCTCCTGTGGCACCTTAAAATAAAGTCAGCTCACAGGTTCTCTCCTTGAAAGCTTGGCAGCATATTTGTTTTTTCATCTTAATAGAAATGCCTCACGGCGGCATGTGTGACATTTGCAATTTGCCATAGGCTGAATACATTTAAAAGTTATCATCAAAGTGCAAGATAGATGTCAGCTGCTTGATTTTCAAAAGAATTGTGGCCTTGAGTCAGGTTTCTCCATTGTAAACCTGTCAAATATTATTCAACCTTTATGTGTGCTGCAGTTTGCTGAGGGACAAACACACACATACTCATACACAAACCTGTATGTTACACCAGGGAGTCTTACCTATGGGAAGCCATAATCTTATTGAAAGTATCGTTATTGCTTCCACATGCCATCTGTTGCACGCTTCAGGAGGTTCATTTCCCTCTGTGTGCCACCTTGAGCCAAGTGCTCATTCTGTTTATCAATTATCCAGGCCTTACCTCATATCACCTTGTCTGCTCTCTCCTCCTCCTCTGCTTCTCCTCTCTCCCCCACTCTTCTTCCCTCAGGGCGACCGGGGAGGCCGTTTAACTCTCCAGAAGCGGTGGACGTCCTTCCTCAAGGCCAGGCTGACATGTTCTCTGCCCGAGTACGACTTCCACTTCAACATGCTGCGCAGCGTGTTTGTCACACCTGGCCTCATGCCGCAGGACACGCTCTTCTATGGCATCTTCGGCCTGGAGTGGTGAGTGGGAACTTGTGTGTTGTCACGGCTGGAGGCGACTTTGAGGATGCAAATGTAAATGAGTGAGATAAAGATGAAAGGCAGCGATCGATACATTGAGACAGCCGAAGGAGACAGGAAGGGACGAGATGAAAGAGAGAGGTGAGACAAGGAGAGGAGAACTTTTTCAGCCAAACGATGTAAGAAAAAAAAAAGAAGTTGGGTGAGGTTTTACAGCAGTGTGAGGGGAGAATATTAATTAGAAATGCAGATGGAGAAGTTAACCTCTTAACTCCTCACAGTGGCTCCTCCTCCTTGTTCCATTACTTCCTGTTGTGTAGATGCATTTTTGATGAACAATTGCAGTTGGAAGTTAAACATGATGGGTTTAATTTAGGTGCAATATCAGAACCCATCAGCTGTCAGTTGGACGACAATAAGCCTCTGGTGGCAATGGCCAATATGTCAGGAGATCTGGTGCAGCCAGCGGACAACCTGGAAAGACATGATGTTCCATGCCACAACTCAATCATTATCAGACGATAGCCGATGGGTTCCAAGATTGCATTTCGGTCAGTGTGTTCCACCTCTCCACTATTTGCCTGCCTTTCAAACGTGATTGGTCAATACTATTTGGACTACAAACAGAAACCAGAATGCTTCTGATAACAAAATCTTGTCCCATTGACGACACATGCTGCATATATAGATACAGACATCTGTTTAAAGAGATTACCTTAGCAAACAGGTAGCAGTCAGGCTGTTATGGTTGAGTCTGCCACTCTAAAAAACAACTACTGTACACAGAGATAATTACTGAATATTTAAACATGAAATAGCTATTGCAGAGAAAATGCAGACTATTAACATTACCAAAAAATGGGCTTGATTCCAAGAAAATCTTAAAGTTCCCGTGTGTAACATTTAGGGGGATTTAGTGGCATCTAGCAGTGAAGACTGCAGATTGCCTCAATTTTCATTGTTGAAGAGGTTTTTTCAGGAGCCGAGTTATCCTCAGAGGTCACCTCCTCTCCAAAACGAATAGACCAGGTGATTTGAAGCAGTAAAAACACTGAATAAAGCAGTTTCACATTAGAAATCAGTGTTTCTTCCACACTGTTTGGCATGTCAGAGCGGGGCTGCTAGCCCATCACCTGCTAACCTGTGCTCACCTTTGTCCTCTGATAACTCAAGATCCAGACGTTCAGGAGATTTTTATTAGGAGCCAAATTAAAAATGAATAAAGCAGTTTCACGTTAAAGAAACTGGTGCTTTTCAGATCTACACACCAGACCTTTACAGATTAAAACTAATGTACATTTGTAGAAACTAGTTTCCACTTTTCAGTGTTGTTCATTACTGCAAGTATTGTTATGGCTGTCATGCCAAAGCAGAAGATTTTGCAGTGTGGAAAGCATAAACAAACAGTCATTATTTTCAGTGTTTTTGTTGTTGGGATGCTGCTGTCTCCTCTTGATCTCCACCTCTTACCTCAACTCCTACTACACCTCTCTGAAACCAGTTTGTAGTTCTTCCCTCCTCACTCCTACTCTTCTCAGAGATGTACGACTTCTAACTATCTTCGTACTATCTCTGACAGTGCTCACCTCCTCCTCTGTGCTTCCCTCCCATTTGTGTCTTTCCATCTTTTAGGTGAGCCACTGATCTACTGTACCTCTACTGCTGTCCCTATGGCAACACTGGGTTTACTGCTGTTATTGTTCCCAGCCTGTGCTCTGGTCTTTTTCTCACCCTGTGCGTGTGTTGCTGTCTTTAGGAAAAACGTTAAGGCGTCTGCGGTGTGTCGGTTCTCTCTGTCTGAAGTCCAAGAGGCCTTTCAAGGACCCTACATGGAAAACCAGGACTCTGGCTCTAAGTGGAAAGAGTACACTGGAAAGATCCCTGACCCCCGACCTGGAACGGTAAACACACATGCACGCAGACACACACGCCGTCTCTTAAACACAAGATGAAGCACAGAAGAAATGTCTTCCTCCTCTTCAGCCTCCAAGTACCCACACCAGAAAACCCCAACAGAGAGCAGATGACACTCATCAAAGTAAAGATAGAGGGACAATGATAGAGAGGACGAGTGGCAGCCTCAAGGATGAGGTTCAAAACACAACCAGCTTATGTCACTGAAACCCATTTCCATGGCGATTAACTCCAGCCTGCAGCTTTGGCTACAATGGCTTAGCATGGCAGTCAGGGCTGTGGCATGGTTAGCAGGAGCAGACATTATCCACTGTAGTGTCACTTCAACACTTTGTTGGACTTAATTTTAACGTTGCTATTAAACGGAAAGAAGAAATGGTCAAGGGCTTTAACTTGGGAGCGTGAAAGCCTCTTAGAGGAGTTGGCTGAAGGGAAGTCGTTCCCTTAGTCAGGTGCAGATAGAGCTGAGTCGCCCGCATGTCAGCTCAGGCCGGCTGCTGAACTCACACAGGCTCATTGTTGTCCAAGTAAAAAGTGGCATTTTCTCCCGACACTATCTTCCACAGGCTTGCATTTTCCTCTTGATCCCTTAATTTTCCCCACAGACCATCCCGCTAAGCCTCGTGACATCCTCTCTGCCCTCCACCCTCCGTCTCTATTTACAGTGAACTTTATTACAAATGAGCCAGGAATTGTCTCTCCTCTCCCAGCGGCCCACATCGTGCCTTGTTACTTGCTCATCATGCCCTTTCTCATTGCTCTCTTTGGCTTTTTTTCTGCAGTGTATAACTAAAGCTCTGAGGGCCAGGGGCATAAACGTCTCCACCTCCCTGCCCGATGATGTGCTGAACTTTGTCAGGAGGCATCCTCTGATGTCCCAGCAGGTCCAGCCTTCAGACAGACGCCCCCTTTTGTTCAGGCGGACCACAGACTACACACACATGGCCGTACACTTGATCCAAGGCTTAGATGGACGAACATACCATGTATTATACATGGGCACAGGTGTGTATGAATTCACATTAGATTTAATTGTGCAATCTGTTAAAGAATAAATAGATTTTTGGGGAAATATGCTTTTTGCTGTATTGCATAGAGTTAAATCAAAAGATTAATGCCACTCTCAGGTCTGTACACTAAATGTGGAGCTACAGTAAAGCCAGGAGACAGTTAGCTTAGCTTTGCATATAGACGGCTTACTCCAAAGGTAACAAAATCCACTTTCATTTTATGAGGGGTTATGCACTGGACTTTTTCTTCTGAGTGCATTGGCCTCCTGGAGTCTTGTGTCACAGCGCTTTATAGATTACTCATTGCATATACTTCTTGACATATTTTTCTAACCCTCCAATTAGCTAGATTTTCCCATTCATTGCACTACAATGTGAAAATCGGGTCAAAAATGGCAGCCCATCATTTCATCACTGTTATTTGTTTTTGTTAAATTACAATATTTATTCATGGTTATCAGGTTGTTGATGTGTTCAAGGAGACTTTAGAGTCCAGTGTTAGTGGCCATGTTCCAAGTTCCTAGGCCACATAGTCTTTAAAGTGTATCCACAAGTCCATTAGGCGAGGAAAATGTTTAGCAAGGGTTTCACGGCAGTTGATTCTTATCCAAAGTTACATCTCAGCCCAGTCCGTTACTGATTTAATGGTCTATTTGTACTTAACATGAGACAAACTCCACAATATAAAATATTTACCAAACACAAATGCCTGCTTAAATGATTATTGGATGCATTACAAGTTTTCAGAGAATCAATCAAAAAATGTGAAATACGCAGCATGAAGAGGAAAGTTGGAATTGTGTCTATTTCTTGCATTAAAAAGGTTGTGTTTTGCAAGAGGACTCCACATCATAGGCCCTGTTTACACCTGACATTAACATGCATCTTAGGTGATCGAATCACACATGGACAGCTTTAAGTACAGGTGTCAATGAACCCAATGCATTCTCAATGCATCTTGAGTTCAGTCTTGCCAGACCACATTCGGAGGTGGTCTGACAAATCTGCATATGGTCACATTCTTTCAGCAGAGTGTATAATAATGTGTCCTGGGACACATTGAAGGACCGCCTACTCAACTGATGTCCTTTGAACAGCGTGTGTGTGTGTGTGTGTGTGTGTGTGTGTGTGTGTGTGTGTGTGTGTGTGTTGCTGTGTTACCACAACTCCTTTGCGATTTAAGTAATCCTTTGCTTTGTTGTAGGGGGGAAATGATGGGAATATTAGATAGGGCTGTCCCTTGAAAGTCAGAGATTTGAATCATCAGTCAGAGACCCTTCAGTTGGATCAAACAGCTTTAAGTCGAGCAGTTTTTTTTTTTCAGCTAATCACTGTGTTGTGCAGTCTGGGGACATTTTGGTCCCCAGATTTTGCTGCAGAGTGAGCGCTCTTGACTTTCACGCTACTGTTTGGAACAGACCGCTGTAGACACAATGCAGCGGCACAGAGGAGGAGAAACTTTCCAATGTATGGCTCTAAGATAAGATTATCTTCTCTCCTCTGCTTGGAAGTGGTGACTTTACAGCTCACAGCAACTTAATATGACACAGTCTCTAGCTTTTGTTTGATATCTAGTGTTGGTGCAAATATGTTGCTGCACATTTCCGATCCGTCGATAGTGCTGTTAGCTTGTTTACTTTATTACAGGAATCCCGCTGTCACTCTGAACATCCTGCTGTGCCCCAGTTAAACTTTAAAACTTTACATGCATGAAAAAAACCCAAATTGTCAGATATTCTTATTAAACTGCCCAAACTCCTGTTTCTCTTTGAAATCATCCACAATCTCCTGCAGTCTGTCCCCACGAGGCAAACTAATTCATAATCTGGCCTTGAGGAGTGCGTATAGAACGACAGACCTCCCGCTGCTTGAAAACAACAACGCGCTAGGTCTTTGCAAATGGAAATGATGTATGTGTTTATATGCATATAGAGTGAAGAAGTGAGATCTGATCAGAAGTGGTTACTCCAGACATATGTGGAGACACATTCTTATGCCAGGTGTGAACAGACACACTTAGATCTGTCCCCCTGTGATTGGATCACTGAAGAGGTGTAAACCTCCCTCAATGGCTGCATTTCCACTCAGAGTCAACAATGTTGTAACTTTGATAAGAAACAAAATTGAAGTGGATTGCCTGTCTGAAGCAAGTCTCAAGTGTTTGCAAGTTAATTTATATTGCATACTGAAAAGACCTAAAATCAATGGCTGCTTAAAAGGTAGAAAATCAATCTAAAACACAATGAGATGTTTTGGAAACTGGCTGACAGAAATGCATGCTGGTAGTGCTGGCTACTGCGTGTTGCGGTCCTTTTAATTCAAGTGTTTGTATATGTCACTCAGATGAAGGCTGGTTACATAAAGCTGTAGAAATCGAGGGTCAGCTGCACATTATCGAGGAGCTTCAACTCTTTGAGGAACCCCAGCCTGTTGACAGCCTGCTGCTATCTGCAAAACAGGTATCAAACAGGGTGTTTGACTGTTGCATGAACATACACATTTAAGGAGTGATCTTGGTCATATAGTATTTAAATCCTCTTTGTCCCCTTCAAGATGAGCGTGTACGTGGGCTCTCCATCAGGTGTGGTACAGCTTCCCCTCTCTAACTGTCGCAGATACACCTCCTGCTACGACTGCATCTTTGCCAGGGACCCTCACTGTGCCTGGAACGGAGCCCAGTGTGTGGATGTAATGGCACAAGCAGACAGGTGGGTGGTGAAGGGTGTGTGTGTGTGTGTGTGTGTGTGTGTGTGTGATTGGATCAGATGATTAAAGTCCTGCAGGTGCCCTTTTGTGTGTTTGATTTGACAAACCTCAAGTATCACACTGCCCTGTCACAGTGTCAGCTCCCAGAACTGTTGAGTAATCACAACACTGGCAGAAACTTGATGCCGGCTGAGATCGTAAACATGCAGCTGTGTACTTTAAGTGTGCTGATTAAACCTTAAGAGATTTGCTTACTCAGTACAAAGCTGTTATGGAGACAATAAATGATATGAGACAGAATATAGCACAAAGAGATCTCAGTACCTGGACTAACAATACTGGTGATGTTTTATGTTACAGCGAGTACATGCTTGCACTAAAATACTTATTGTTATGTTTTCTCCCTTTTCCCAGATCCACTTTAATTCAAGACATCCAGCAAGGCAGCAGAGGATGTGAAAACACACAAGACGGTACGCTGAAATCTCATCTGCAGCAAGGTGCTGCTGCTGCTTCAAAAAAAGTTTCCTTTTTATCGCAGTGAATGATGAAAGGGAGATTAAAAATAGAGAATGTTAGGAAGGACTCGAAAGATGCATCGTTGTCATCAGATGGCATGAAGGCCTCTTTGAAAGTTGATTATGCACACTGCGTTGGCAAAATCCTCTCTTCCCTACTTTAATCACATTTTTGCCATCTCTGGAGAGAAATCTGTTTGATATTCAAGGCAGGCAAATGCCTTCTCTCTCTTCACAATTTCAATCCAATAAAATGTAGCATCTTCTGCCCCTTCATTGTTCTCTCTCTGTACAAGGTAAAATTATGGCAGGAGTAAAAGAATATGGCATCGGAGTTTATGTTTATGTTTAGTAACTACGGACAGCATATATTAAGTTCAGTATGGGGTTAAGTTCTTTATATATTAAGTCAGATGCTAACATAAGATTTCACCTGTAAACTCATCCTGCATTGTAAATTGCACACTTCCTCTTTTTACTTAAATGCACTGCAGCTGCCCTTACACAGTGTGTGTTATTGCACACAATCAGGACATAATACTTCACAATACCCAATGCTCACATACTCATTGCAATCTGTAGTGGAAAACATGAGCTGTCAAAGGGCTGTCACCTGTCTGCGGCTCAGTAGGTGTGATGAATCTTCTGCTACCCAGAGCACTGTGGGTCAGAACAGCCAGAGGAGCATGCTTGCTTGCTTGCATACTGCAAAATGCGACCAGATGCAGTAGGACATTCTGGCATTTTTGGCATACAGCATTTGACATAGTATGTATTAGGACACACTAAATGTTTTTCTGGCATACTTAATAGTAATGGTAGTATGAGTGTTGGAATTTATGTGTATTAATGTGTGTTGCAGATGTTGTGATGCGGAGCCGCTCTGTGCGTGTGGGTGATGACGTGCTGCTGCAGTGTGAGCTCAGCTCCAACCTGGCGACGCCCCTCTGGACTCTGGATGGCAGCGAGCTGCAGGGCTACGGCCTCAACTCCGGCTTCAGAACTGGCACAGATGGCCTGCTGATCATCGAGGCCCGGCAGGACCAGAGTGGGCTGTACACCTGCTACGCTGTGGAGAACAACATCAAAGTCGCCATAGTTACCTACAATGTCACCATCCGCCTGGACCTGCCCCCTCCTCCACCCGTTGAGCCAACGGAAGACCCCTACAGTTTCTTTGCTACTCTGCCAGCACCCACTGAGCGTCCCTCCTCTGAGAGGCCCCTGCCACCACCCCCGGCTCCTCTCCTTCCTCACTCAGAGCTGCTGTCCCCGAGGAATATGGAGGCCATGTACTTGTCCCTCATCACCATCCTCGGAGGCCTGTGTGTGGTCCTCACTGTGGTCCTTGTCTATGTGGGCTTCTGCCTACGAGTGGGCAACAGAGGGAAGTACTCATTACGAGCTGCAGCTTCTGTCTACCCGAACAGTAAGAGACACAGCAGGAATAGAAAACAGCACAGGAACTCCACCCACATGGAGCTGAAGACCATCTCAAGCCACTGTAATGGCAACGGCATTTGTAACGGAGGTTCAAAGCAGCATAACGGCAACATCCAGGATGGAGGCTTCCTCCAGATTGTCCCAGGTGAGGGTCACCCATCACCCAATAAGGAGCCTCCTCCCCCAGCCCCTCCTCTCCCACCAACCCCACAGCATCCCTCTACAGAGTGTGACTTCCCCAACGGGCTGTCGGCCACGCTGCCCAGCGTCCTAAGGAGGATGAATGGCAACAGCTACGTGCTGCTGCGGCAGAGCGAGTCTGAAAGCACGTCACCGCTCTGTTACTCCTTTGCCGAGGAGCTCAACAGGATTTTAGAGAAGAGGAAACACACTCAGCTGCTGCCCAGGCCAGACGAGAGCTCTGTGTAGAGACGCGGCTCCCCCTGTGGTGGGAGGACTGCTGTGTTCTTACCTGGTGCTGAAGTGCCTGTCATATGACTCATTATTGTTGAGGACTAAAACAATAAGAGAGTCTGAACTAAATTCTTTGGATTTCTTTTTCTTTTTTTACAAATCCATGATGAGGCGTCCATTCTTTTTGCAACTGTGAGCTGCTTGTCAACCTTAATTCCCAAACACATAACAAGTGAGAATGAGAAATGCCAGTGAAGGACAGAGCATGACATGGAAAGAAAGTGTAATCTACCTCACCTCAATACTGCCCAGGAGGACTTCTGCAGTCAGTCTGTAGTCTGATCCGAGTATCAGGGCTGAGATCTCAGCTGCAGAGAGCTCCCTGATCCACAAAGCAAAAAGCAAAAGACACACAGACTCCACCGAGGAGCGGAGCCCCATGGGAACATAAATACATGTGAAGACTTCTGCTGTGTGGCGGCCGTATTTGGCTCGATCCAAACTGGAGGGCAGCTAGCCAAAGTTTGTTTGCACTGACAAGTGCGCAGATGGCCTATGCATTTTTAAAACATGACATTCACACTTTATAAATATTGAGGGAGATGGACATGGAGAGCGAAGGAATTTGGTTTGCGAGGTTCTCACTTTTCATACTGACTTAACCAGTTGCAATAACCAACACAAAATAATATACAACTCATGACAGCTCACTTTACACCAGCCATCTTTAAGAAATGGTGAACTAATCATTATTTAATATTACTAACCATATATTTGTTTTAGGATTTCTAAATTCATTACCTTGTTTTATATGAATCATTAATGACATATTTAATTATTGATCAATGACAATATTAATAATTCAAATAGTCATTTAAATGTGGTGTTTAAATAATAAGAAATTAAATCAATAACCTCTGACTGCCACAGTTAATGATTTATTGGTAATTACTTTATATGCAGGACAGGTAAACTTTGAATTATTGTTAGAATATTTGTTAACACAATAAAGCATAACTCTGCTTGGAGCTCTGATTTACGGCTGCAGTTGAGGCTCACAATCCATCATAAATGGTTAAAAATTGCCTCATGGTGATGCCTTATTATAACGTTTCATCTCATGTCTGCAGTGCCTTCAAACAGGTAACAAGTGACATCATTAAACATTTTATGGGTCCATAGTATATATATACAGTTTCATAAGAAATTAAAGAATAAACAAGGAAATAATGTTGTGTAACCTTTACATAATGAAAGAAATACTAAATAATGATTATTTCACCACAACCTGAAGAATATATGACAGTATTATTTTAATGCACTTTAGATACCAGTTTTAAAGCGCTTTGGGAAAGGTATTGGATGCTATATTATTTGACTCTGCAGCCTGTCAGGAACCAGCAGGCCAGAGGAGCTTTTCATTGGCCGCCTCTCAGTATGAAGAGCTGCAGCAGCGAAGGCCACAGCTTTGTCTGCTGGACCTCATTTGACACGAGTGGATTAGACGCAAAAACCCTGACTGTGTCTCAGCTGAGTCTCAAGCCACCGCTGAGTGACACCCTGCATGAAACTGTAACGCAGGATGACAGACTGTGGGGGCACAGCGTTCACCAAAAGCATCCAAGGTAAATCATTTATATATCTTACCAGCACATCATCTCTCCTACACAGGCACTTTGCCAAACAAGCACTTAAAGGCATAGATCACAGGGTTGGAGTGCGTGTTCACTGCACCGGTGTTTTAAAGACTGGATACATACAGAACGCTGAGAGTGCAATGTTATCGCTCAGTTTACTGGATTTAAATCCCTCTGCATGCTAACAGCTTGTTGATCTGACTGCTGGGTTGTTTATAATTTGTGGGAAAGTTTAGGTTCGGAGATGCACAAGTGAGAACATCTGCTACAGACTGATTCACAGACATACTGTAGCACCTCAACCAGGACATTTCATCAGAGGAACCCAACCATGGAAGTCAAACTGCGTGTTAAAGGGATAGTTTGGATTTTTTGAAGTGGCATTGAATGAGGTACTTGTCCATTGTCAGTATTTTACCTTTAGAACATGTTGATCGGCACACCCCCAGCACGCTGCACAGACCACCTTCTAATGTAGGTTATTCACTAACTATAATGGATAAGTATCATACAGCCACACTTAAAAAATCCAAACTATCCCTTTAATTTCTAGAATTCAGGATGACAGAGGAGCTTCATGCTCAACTCTCTCAGGTTCCCAGTTTCATGCTTGACAATTCTTTTGCAGTTTTGTCTTTCTAAAAAATGAAGCTAAGATAATATTCTGCTCTTTTCACTTGTATCTCAAGTTTATATCTCAACTAGTTTGGTCATTATCATTCAGTATCACACAGTTTATTTCCCTTATCAGTGTCCTCTTGCTGCATCTCACTGTTGTTGAGTCAGAGGGCAGCATTAATTAAACACTTGTCTGACCTTACTGCTGAAGGAGGGAGAGAAGAGACAGAATGAGTTAGAGATCTTTCCCCAGAGATTTACAGTATGAAACACTCTCCGAGCTCCCAATTATTTTCTTATACCCCCGGGGTCAGACTGCGGATTTGTATTTTATTACTGTATGTCAAAATAGAAATGCAAAAGCATCTCAAGTACACATTCTATGCTTATGTGCACATAAAGCAATTTGTACTCCACCACATATGATCCTGAGGCACACTTGCATTACCGCACATGTGACTGAATCCAACAAGCCTGTGATGTCAGGGTGTGAGACATTGTACGTGCCGCTGTGGTTCTCAATAAGCCAAGCTTTCCAGTCAGTGGCACTGATCAAAGACATGAAAAGAGAAGGCCGTAGCTGCACACTTCGCACATTAAAAGCCTTCATTAAAGCCCTTTGACCTCATTTCAAAGCACAAGACATAGTCCTGCAAAAATACTGAAGATCAGTGTTGCAAATATGGAAATACTTTGAGCTGGGTTTGAAAAAACCTTGTCCACATATAGTCAGATCTGATGCTGTGACTGCTTTTTAAAATAACAAACAATGGAGCCACATTTTTGAGACTTACTGCAATTTTTTCCATCCTTTTTTGTTGCAGGTCTGATGTGCACAGGTCAGTTTGAGTTTCTCTTAATTCCATTCCCGGGGATACCATCTCTCCGCCAGCATTAGATGGCAGGACCCACTGCAAAGATGTTTTTTTAATGAGCAGTGAAATGAAATTCAGCATCATTAGTGGACAGTGGCGCCAGAAGAGAAAGAGAAGCCGGATAAGGGCTACAACACGAGAGTCTCTGCACCTACAGCTCAGCTTCCCCACAACTGGAATGAAAATTGTTGGCTGCACCGAGGAACGTTTGTTCCGCAGACAGCAGCTCTTTGTGTGCAGCCTCTGTTTGATGCACACTTGTCAGACCAAACTCGACGTATGATGACCTTTTTCTCACACTTGCTGCATGAATTTTCGACACTGCTGTTTTTTTTCCCTTAAAGTCAAAGAAACAAGGATTCATCTTAATATTAATGAAAAGTGCCAAGGTTGTTTAAAAAGAGCTTTGTGAGCCTATTTTATTGCAAAACCAGAAAAAGAAAAGATTTTAAAAAAAGAAGCATATTTATTTTGTTATTTTGTACATTGTGTTTTGGAAGTTATTGTTAATATTGCTGTTTCGGTGCCGCTTGGGACAAAGAGGAGCGTCACAAGCCGGCTGTGTTGCACAAAATGTAATAAATAGAAGCACGATAGCCAAAAGCATGCAGAGGCACCACAGAATTTAATCTTTATAACCTACTAATGGGAGGAAAAACACAACAATTTACACATTCACTCTAAGCTATTAATTAGGGATCATTCACTTTATCTGTCACTGTAATGTCCACACATACGTTTTGATCTCTATTTGCATGTTACACCAAGCTTGCGCACACAGCGAATTCTTTTACTAAACTAACAAAGAACAAAGGGACAGTGGGTTCCTTCACATTTCAGTCATAATGAGTTCAAATAAAACTTTGTACTTCAACCTCCTCCTCTCCTCATCATTGTTTGTGTATATTTACAGTTTGTCTCTCACATTTCACAAAGACATGCAGATGAAAGTGACTTCAACATGAAGTCAACTGTGAGTGATGAAAAGCTTGCTGCAAGATTAGTGATGATGACAGGCATAAAAGTGAAGGATAATGCTGTTGTTTTACTAACTCTGGGAATACGCAACAGCATTTTAAACCTGGACGTCCATGGTGTCATCATTGAAACAATTACCAATGATTACGGGCAACTGAAGGGATTCAATTTCGTGTTTAACTCCCCCTCATCGCAACAATGTCCTAGAGGAGGCTGAGCGTTTGTATGAGCTAATAAATGCTGTCAGATACTCAGGAAAAGGAGGCGTCTGCTTTGTTACTGGAAGCTAGCCTGAGCTCCTGCAGCACGGCCTGGGGCTGTAAGACAGCACGGCACAGAATGGAAAATGTTGATGTCCCAGGACTGGTTCAGATCCAACTGGAGAGTCTCAGGACAGTGTTGTTGACCAAACCCAAACATACACTACATGTCCTGTTTCACATAAAGGCATTACAAGAGAAAGTGTTACCTCTGCTTTTATAAAAGAGCAGCCGGCCCTGCTTTAATCTGAGCCTTTTGATGTGATCTTTCAGAAATGCCACAGTCAATATATAACGCAGATCTTTCCATCATCCGTGTGACCTTTCCTCATGTTCCTGGGTGAGAGGGCTGCACCCAGCTTTAGACAATAACTCAGCTGATGTAATTTATTACAGGCGGCAGCACGACAAAACAGCCATAAATAGGACAGCCGTGTCATGCACACGCAGTCAAACACAGCCAAAGGGCGAGTTGTAAACGTGCCAGGTACCTGCAGTGCGTACAGCTTGACATGTGATTAACAAACAGTCATGGTTGGTGTGTTGCTTGTGCAACGCTGCCTCGGTTTTAATCAGGGTCAGCATTAAGGACCTGATCTGCCTCACAAGTGGCGGAGTGGAATATTTTCATTTCATTTACTTAGAAATGTGTAAATTAATTAAATGTTGCTGCTCTGATGAGATGTGTGCTGATCAGCCATGACACATTACTGTCTTATTTTGCATTAGAACTAAATTGATGAAAGTGTTGGAGTCAAAATGTACACATAACAGGGTACACAAAAGACTTGGGTCCTCTGGGGAGAACCCACAAGCAGTCACAAGATAAATCTGACACCAATATCTCAACATCTACTTGATGAATTTGCATATAATTTTGTAAAGATGTTCGTGTGTCCCATAATAATTTTAGTCGACTTTTCCTCTAGCACTGTCGTTAATCACCAAAGACTTGCAAAGCTAATGGCGTCCCCATCACCTTTACTTTGTGTATGGTGCTAATGACCAAATATTAGCATGCTAACACCTGAAACTTTGATGGTTAACATGACCAGTTAGTAACATCAGCATTTGTCATTGTGAGCATGTTAGCATGGCAGCATTAGCCTCACTCTTAGTCTTGTTCTCTTGTGAATTACCGGATAATTTGACCTCTTCTGAATATCATTCAAATTAACAAAATCCTGCTATTAATTATGATAACAAACCATCTCAAAATATTAATATAATATCTAAAAAATGATGACTTACTTTGCAGATTTGCTCTCTGGTTGCAACAAGTCATTCAATGATGTTTTTTGAATGAAATAATGAGTTTAAAAGAATCAATGGAGTCTGAATGCAAATTTCTCTACAGAAAAGGTACAAAATGTAAGGACAGAGGGAGGACAGGATTTGTTTGTTATATAATTTAGGTGAAGTTGAGAATGAGGTTCATCTCTTGTTTTACTGTCCTGTATATGAAGACACAGGGGTTGTACTTTTCAGTAAAACAAACTATATTCATCTATCTATCATGATAAATGAGTATCTATCATGAAAAATTAGATTTTTATTTTTCAGAAAGGGAACCTTTTTTTTGGGATGAATTTCTGGGATAAAAGGCAAAGTATTTTGTTTCAGGACTGAGCAGTAAAATAACATGTACGTTGGATTGTTTACTGCAACGTCATTTTAATGGTTTCTGTAAACCCATGAGGGTTGTGCGTGACACAAAATTTAAAAAACTGATCAAATTTTACCAAAATAATGACTTAGTATCTCAAACAAGTGTCAGTCTGTGGGGCTAAAAATGAAGGCAACGCAGATGGGCCAAAAACTGCAGTTCCTCAAATGGCCACTTGAGGCTGGCTCCAATAAGAAAGTCAATCCCCATAGACACCAATGTTAAAATGCCCAACTTGTGGGGGGATTTTTTGTGCAACTCACCTGTTTAAATTTTATTAAGGCTTAAAGTTATGCATATTTAAAACCAGGGCTGCTTGAGGGACAGGCTGGCTCATCCACAGCTCCACCCTTTTGTCTAAACATGGTCACTTCTGTCTCATCATGGTGGCTACATCTGTTGATTTTATACAGCCTATAAAGTCAAAATAATGACTTGCTTGTCTCAAAATTATGACTTAGCATCTCAAAATAATGACTAAGTATCTCAAAATGAAAATGATGGCTTACGTACGTTGAAATAATGGGTTAGTATAGTTTCTCATTATTATGAGATACTAAGTTATTTTGCTATGGTTTCTCATTATAATGACCTACAGAATCTTTTTTGTTCATCACACCAGTGGAAATGGGCCTCCGTAGAAAATTGCCAAGTTGAAGTGGTCAAAATGAGGACACTACTCGAGACAAACATTTTGTTCTGTTTGAGGGACGAGAGTTTTAGATTGTAGACATCGTAGGGGGACAAGGGTTTTATTGAATTTCTTTTGAATCTTCCCAAGCTGAGATAACCTGAGAATATCTGCCTTCATCAAATTTTTAGTTTTAGCCACTTCAGATAAGAGTTTGTTTGGGTAAATTGAAGGAGATGAGATAAAGGTCTGCCTGAGAGGTTAAGCTTTGGGCAAAAACTCCCCGTAACCTCATTTGGTTCAGTTTAATTCAGTTCAGTCCAGCTTTATTTCATTATACTTGCATTCAAAGAATAATAGTCTTTCCGAGATATGCAGCTGTCTAAAGATAATAAGTATACAACAAATTAGTTAGATGCAAAATAATTCAAGAGCCAATTTAAGTGGCAGTCTTTCTTTCAAGAGGCAGGGTCATTAAAGTACAGAATACAAAATTTTATAACTGTAACTCCAAAATCATTCTCATCAATATTCAACATACAGCTGCATGTTTTTGGTTATAGTTAGATTTTTATTGTTGTTCAGAGACACTGACAGCGATTTATCTGCCTGTAAAGCTCTCCACCTCAAAGAAATAACCTGTCAAGTAACTTAATCTGAGATTAAAACACCTGTTCTATTCCTGGACCAGACATCTCAGAGAAAAAAATATTTCAACAGATCTTTTTGTCTTCCTTGTGAATCCACGCTGTGGATAAATATCATCCCAGGAGAGACAGATGAAAGGGCTGTCAGTGACAGATGATAGTGAAAGATAAGATTTTAGCTTGCAGACAATCAATCATATATCAAGGTAACCTTCGGTGAGACAGAGTAGAGAGTTGTAGGAATCATATCGTTGCGGTTGATAGTTCCCGCTCCTCTTGTTTTTCTTTTTAGTTCCTGTTGGCTCTGTTGTCTCTGCTCTGCTTTGTGCTGTTTATTCGTGGCTCTAAATTCTCATTTAGACGTGTGCAGCGGTGCTTTTGTGCTTGTCACAGAAACAACAAGAACACAAAGACACACCCTTAAAAGCAAGTGTCCTAAAAGCCCACATATTAAACCACGGTTACACAAGTGGAAAATGTCATGTGGAACAAATCAGAAAGCAAAGTCAGTGTGACTCATTAGGACTGGCGAAAGGACAAATAGCTTGTACATGACTATCTACTTTCTGTTGTGCAAAACTGCTGAATACACTCACTGCTTTGTGTTGCAGATACAATATAACAAAGAAATGAGAAATACTGAGCTGAATTCAAGGTTTGGTGTCTAATGTTTGATGTGAAAAGGCGTATTTTTAACCTTTTCTTTCCTTCATCCACCCATCAAAAGATATTTCCCAACTCTGCGTACGTCTTCTGAATCTTTTTTGCACCCTGTGTGATGCTGGAAATGTCACACAGACAGATATGTGGTATTAAAGTTTTGACAGCTGGGATGAATTAAGAGGATCTGGAGCCTCAGTGAAGTACAGTACAGCTAATACTGCTGGGACAAGCGTGACAGCGTTGTCTTTAAGTCCTTCCCTGTGGTCTCACATCCCCCCAAAAAGGAGGAAAAACAAGTAAGAGCAAACCAAATGTATCCATTCAGTTAATAAAAACACTGATGATTTTCACTGTTACTTCTGTGTGCAGCCATTGTGCAGCTCCATGAACAGGCTTGTGATAATGTTAGCTGTTGATTCTGCCCTGAGATAGTTTAGTGGATGTCACCATTATGGAAAGCCTGTCTATTGAAGTGACAAAGGGAAGTGTGTCACTCTGCACTTTTCTTCCCCAAAACAAACAGATACTGTTGCTGGTTCACGCAAACAAGCAGCTCCTCTCTCTGCCTCCTCCCAGACCGGTTTGCCAGAAAAGCCACGCGTCTCTGCTGTCACATACGCCACACTGCCATATCAATCAGCCCTTTATCTGCTTCCTCAACTCCACCCGACCGGCTTGCTGTCTGTCTGTCAAAGTTGCTTCAGACAAGACACATGCCTGTCAAACTCAGACAGGCTGGTATCTAAAGATATACCTGTGGTGAATATCAAGTTCTATCCTGGAAACCCCCAAAACAGGGTTAATTATAGGAGATTAAAATGATTCCTGGCATATAAAGCTTATTGGTTTTATTGTAATGGAAGCCAGGAAGAATAAACCACTTGAGGCTTTTGTTGTAGTTGTCTAAACAGCAGCCAATTTCCTCTGATTTTTCCTGACAGCAGCCAACGAAATCAATACAAAGGCAGCTTTTTCGAAACATTAAAAGATGCCCTGTGGTTTTGTGATGGCGCAGTAGGAGTGGAGGAAGTAACAGGAGGAGGAAATTAGAGCTGTATTCACCGGGGAGGCCGCAAACACACCCAGGTGACTGTGTCCTGGTGACACGTCACCTGGATGATCAGCTTGAAAACAGTCACACCACATTCTCAGGTACACACACACTTAAGTGTGTCAGATTTTTCTGATACAACACTTTGATGCCAGATAGCTCTTTTAATAACAGCTCTCAGGTGAAACTGCAGTGAGGAATAACACCGAAACTGGCTCCAACATGTGATTTTATTCCATTCCTTTGCATTATGTAAGAATTAAACAGATTTAGACAAACACAGACAGCTGCTCAGGTGTTGTGTACCTATGTAGATGTAAAGAGGATTCACACAGACCAGCAGCTGTTGACACACAGGAGAGGCAGAGACAAAATGTCGGATCTTTGACCTTTGGACTCTTTGAAATATTGACAGTGTGTAAACATCCTCCAGCACAGCACATATATCATGTTTAGCTCAGATGTTTGAGAGTGGCCTGAGGGAAGAGAGCACTTGTTTTAGAGTGAGGATGAGGAGGATGCACTTCATGTTGGAGCTGTATGTTCCATCACCATAAGTAATTATGGTGTTTCTCTCTATCCCTCTCTTTCTGTGTGTGTGTGTGTGTGTGTGTGTGTGTGTGTGTGTGTGTGTGTGTTGCTCAGAGCCACGCACTGACTTCCCCTTTGGACTATGAGCTCACACCGTGATGCATCTCATCCCCACACCTGCAGCGCCACCTAGTGATTCTTTCTTTCCAATTACATCAAATGTACTTCTGCTGTTTACCACTGGAGGTCACTGACAGTCTGTTTATGGAAAATCCTCTGGCATGAATTCTCAGTTCAGCAGCAAATATACTGATATATATATGATAAAAGCTGCTGTTTGATTACCAAGTTTCCTTTTAATTCAGCTCATCCATTCACCTGTGGTTGCACATTTATTCGTATCTTCCCTGTTTGCAGGACAAACACAGTGTTCTTCAAATCAAACGTGGATAATCTGAAGGAAACAAAATAATCTGAGATGCAAGCGATCTAATTGTGTTTCTTAATATAGGCATTGTTTGTATTAGTATACACTGTTTTCTAGTCCAGAAGCCAGTTAAGCTTTCACCACCTGCCTGGCTGGATGACATCTGGGCTGAAGGAGCAGGATTATCTCTCTCCATATGTTTGATGCAGGATGGACTGTGGGACAGACCTGAGTCAAACAATGATAACGTCTTTGTTTCAACCTGAATGGAGAGCTAGACGTTTGCATTTTTCTTCACAATTCAGATTGTGGCAGATAAGCCTGAGTTGATTTCCTTTAATTGTCCCGTAAGACAAACACGACCCCATCTGGCTAACTACAACAAGCCTGCAGGTTGGCATAGTGAGTGGGAGACTGACCTTGACCCAGAAAACCTGGCATCTTTCCTTCATGTCAGCAAACATCCAACCTGATGAATGTGTCATCGAACAACAGTGACACTGAACTCACGCCAGCTCCAGAGGCGCTGTTCCACAGCTGCCCGTGACCTCTGACCTTCCTGTGCAAAAATTAAACTCCCCAGGGGAAATTCAAACATTAAACACTACATCAACATAACTGATGTAATATCACTGTCACTGGGTGGAAACTGTCTCTCTAATTCTTTTTACTGAGACAAGAAGTTTTGTATTCTTACACACACCAGTCAGAGTTTCAAACAATTTCCTCACTTTGTAAAGTAGTATGTAAACCAGCAACTAAGATTAAAACAAGTAAACACTCCAGATACTTTATGCTGCTATACAGTGAGACATGTTTTTTTTTTTTACTGAACAGCCTGAGCAGCCACTGTGGCAACAAGTGACAATCACAGGATAACAGTAAAACACACTGAAACAGTAACAGTGGTGGAAGAGAGATTTTAATTCTTTACTTAGATATCAGTATGTAGGATTTACTGGGATCTAGTGGTGGGGCTGCAGATTGCAACCAAATGAATACCTCCTCTTTATCAAACATATTAGACTTCAGGTAATGGGTGGCCCTATTTAATTAGCCCTAGATTTCTACAGTAGCCTATTCTCGCCTACTGCTTCCTTGGACCCCTGCTCCTTATGTAGATATAAACAGCTCATTCTAAGGTAACCAAAACACAATGATTCTTAGTTTCAGGTGATTATACAATAATGAAAACATAGTTGTGAATATTATATTCCATTTCTGCCAATAGATCCCTCTAAATCCCACAGACCGGACCTTTAAAGGACAAGTCTGTAGGATTTAGTGGCATCTGCTGGTGAGGTTGCACATTGCAACCAACTGAAACTTCTGTGTGCCAAGCTAGTAGGAGAACTATGGTGGCTGACATGAAAAAGTGAATGGCCCTTTCTAGAGCCAGTGTTTGGTTTGTCCATTCTGGGCTGCTGTAGAGACAACATAGTGAGCTCCTTGGAAGTGAACCGGCTACCTGTGTAGACATGAAGGGCTCATTCTCAGATAGCAAAAATACATTGAAAAGAAACTATTGAAAATAGTTATGAATGTTATATTCTATTTCCGCCAATATGTCCCTCTAGATCCTACAAACTGGACCTTTATGTAAAGATGGAAATACAAAAATGTAAAAATACTCTGTCCTGCATTCAAGTATATTTGATACTTATGTAAAAGTACATAAATATCATCACCAAAATGTACTTAAATTAGCAAAAGCAAAGGTAGGCTACTTATCATGCATCATGACCACTTTCAAAATGATCAAATAATCATTCATCTAATTAAATTACAATGCACAAGTTAAAGGATGCGAAGGGATCGCATTTCACTGGAGTTGTACCACGTATGATTCCATGTAATAGATGATTGATTGACCCAGTGATTGATAACATATAATTATGTCTATTTATAACTATGTATGAACTGATTCTGTTATGTAAAAGCAGAATCTGCAAAATAACTAATACATTTTTCCCTGTAAGATGTGGTGAAGTCAAGTCAAGTCAAACTTTATTTATAAAGCACATTTAAAAACAACCTCAGCTGACCAAAGTGCTGTACAGTTATTGAAATATAAAATAATCATACACAAATATCATAATAAATAAAACAAAGGAAATAGTAAGAGCTCAGTTTAAAAAACTAAAATTAGATTAAAAAAAGGAAATAAAAGAGTAAAAAGAGTAAAAGCCAAGGATTCTCGCCTAGCAGGGACTGAACGCCAAGGAGAAAAGATGGGTTTTCAGTAATGTTTTAAAGTGCTCAACAGACTGTGCAGCTCTAACCTGGAAAGGTAGGCTGTTCCACAGCTTTGGGGCCGCCACTGAGAAGGCTCTGTCCCCACAAGTAGAGAGTCTGGACCGAGGTACTGCCAGGAGCAGCTGGTTTGACGACCTAAGTGCTCTAGAAGTACTGTGAGGCTGTACAAGCTCTGATAAATAAGACGGTGCCAGATCATTTAAACACTTAAAAACAATTAATAGTAGCAGAATGTGCAAAAAAGGAAGTGGAAGAATGTGCTATTTCTTCTTTCAAAAGTTATATAGGCTTGGGGCACCCAGTAGCCCAGTGGGTAGAGCAGTACAGAGGCAATGTCCTTGCTGCATACACCAGAGGCTCATTTCCAGCCTGTGGCCCTTTACTGCATGTAGTCCACCCTCTCTCCCCCTTCATACTTCCAGCTTGTAACAACTGGTGAACGAGGTGAGAGTGGACTCAAATGCATGACTCAAGAGACAGTTCAGGTAAAATAATACAGTCTGTACTGGTCAAAAGGTAGGTTCAGTGCACAGGAGGTCCATCAGTGGAGGCAAACAAATCCAGAGGGGATGAGGCAGAGTCAATCAACAGGCTAAATCTAAAACACCAAGAGGAGGACACAGGGAAACAAAAGGTTGGAACTCTGGACATACAATGGGCTAAGACAAACTGGCACTGGGAGAAAAAAAGACACACATTAAACACTCTGGAGGGGAAGGATAACGAGACACAGGTGAGGCTAATTAGGGTGGGACAGACAATCAGACACAGGAGAAGTCATCAAAAGGGAGGGAAAGCACACAGGGGCAGGAAGTGAAGAGATCTGAAACAAGAGGAGATGTGGGTTTCAAAGTAAAACAGGAAACAACATGAATGAATGAAATAAGAAACTTGAGCTGTGACACAACTGTCCTGTCATAAAAGCCCCCAAAAATCTTTAAAAAAAAAACACCTGTCACCAGCCTAGTCAGTACTGTAGACAGAGGACAGAAGACATTTTGACATGTCACAGAAGGAGCAACACAGGTGTAAATAATGAAAATTCCACATAGCAGCTTTAATTTCAGGATCTTTATATCCTGCATGTTTGCTCACTATCACTCCCACCTGAGCACTTGTGTAGAAGAGAGCCGTCATTAACAGTGTTAGTAACACTTGTGCTTTTCCTGCTATGACAAATCAAGATGTCTGCCCTGAGAAATGTCTATGAAGAGTATGGCCGCACAGAAAAATCCTTTACTGTGAGAACAACAGGCTGTTAGCAATGAAACAGTGTTGCAGATAAATTAATTTGCAATAAAGCTTAACCTTACAGTATTTGCAGCATTGCACAACCACACGACTCAGAGCAGTCCCACTGTGCTAACCGGAGGAGAAGTTAGATTGGTGGCTAGTTAACTGACCGGAAAGCTCTCTTGTTGAACAGTGCGTACCCTCCATGCATAAATTCAATCCTGCAAGCAGAATATCAAATCTCTTTCAAATTGGTGTGAGCGTGGCACAAATGAATAGGACTAGATATATACACACACACACATTGAATCTGTCATGGGGTCCCAGCTCTTGTTTCACTGAGTGTGAAACACAATCAACAGCAGGAAGGAAAGGCAATTTCAGGCTTCAGCGACGAGAACACTTGTCTGTATTTCAGTGTCATTCTTGTTTAGGGTGGATGGAGAAGTCAGACATAGTGAGTGTGTGTGTCTGTGTGTGCGTGCATGCATGCATGTGTGTCTCATTTCTGCTGACTTACACCATTTCCTACCACCTTCCATCATTTTGTCCCGCCATTTATTGGAAGCACATGTAGCCAGCGCTGTCTTTGCATCAATACACTGTTGAATTATTTCACTGGAATAACCTTTGCTGCTGACACTTACTGCGACTTTTGCAACAGTACACAACCACTGTCAACACTGATGGTGGGTGGAGGGCACGCCAGCCAAATTGCAGCTTCCATTGCCACATGTGCATTAAAAGGTCCAGTGTGCAGGACTCAGGGGCAGCTATTGACAAAAATGGAATATAATATTCATAACTATGTTTTCATTAGTGGTTATAACCACCTGGAAATAACAATCATTGTGTTTTTGTTATCTTAGAACAGTACAGGTAGGGTGCTGGGTGACCTGCTGATCATTTTCTCATTCATAATGCAAATAAATTGATTTACACTGTGAATGTTTTTGTACACTTATTGTAAATTAGGCTCCAGAGTGCATAAAAAGGCATCACAACTGAGCTTGTATATAAAAAAAAAAACAGCGCCAGCAGAGCAAATGCGTGTTTCTACGGACAACAAAGGAATGACCTGCCCTACTCTCCCTATGACTGGCCAGTTCTCATTGTCTTTGTTGGTTGGATTGGTTAGGTTTAGACAAGAGGAGTGAGATTGGTTTGGGTAAGAAAGTCAGGATAAGCCAATCAGAGGCAGAGTAAAGTGGGTCATTCTTTTGTTATCCCAGGAAATGCTAATTTGCGCCAGGGGAGGATCCCTCAGACCTCCTGACAGAGGTCCAGGCTAAGTATTTATATATTACTTATAAATGTTTGTTATCAACTGGCCCCTGATTTCCTGTCATTTTGTGAAAGTTCACCCCCGGGCAAAGCAAGTTGAGTATTCCTGCCTAAGAATGAGCTGTTTATATCTATATACAGAGTGGGTCCTCTTCCACGAAGTCTGTCATGTTGTTCTACAGTAGCCCAGAACCAAAACAGAAAAATCAAACACTAGCTCTAAATAGGGCCATTTCTGTTTTTGCATTGGCCACTGTACTTCTCCAGCAGACTTTGCACATGGCAGAAGTGTCAGTTCTGCAACCTCACCACTAGATGTCACTAAATCCTTCACACTAGAACTTTAAATCACAAGTGTTGATTTATTCATTTATATCTATTTGAATTTTCTCTTTCAAAGAGGGACTTTTTTAAAGTCAGATAGATAGTTTTCAAAGTAAAATGCAGTGCTAAAAAAGTGGTGATTAAATTTTAAAGTTAGACATTCAGTTCCTGCTGAGATGTTAATGTTATGACAACTGAGTGCACTCAGTCTGCTAACGAAGACTGTGTAATATGATCAAGAGCTCCAGAACAAGCGAGTAAGAGCGTATTACTAAGTTGAGATTTTTTCATCAAAAGAACAAAAAAAAATCACACACACTTTGGGCTGAAAACAACAGTGTGTTACATCAGTGACATCAGCGTTAAGGACACAAAGATTTTGACTGAAAGACTGTAAAATACAATCTGTGACAGACTACTGTTACATCACGCACAGACACCAGAATACAGGCAGTGGGGCACAGATGACATGGAGATAATAGTTTTAATACTCTGACTCTGTGTGTTTGTGTGTGTGTGTGTGTGTGTGCGTGTGTGTGTGTGTGTGTGTGTTCATAAGTGTATGAGAGACCAAACATGAGTGTGTGAGATGGTGCATGAATGTGTGTATCTCAATGTCAAAGGTTAGGATGGGATGATGATTAGGGTTAGAGTTGGTTTTAGGGTTGGGTTTGAAGTTAGGAGATTTGCTGATGATGATGATAGTGATGATGATGATGCTGTGTGTTTGTGTGGGGGTGTGTGTGTGTGTGTGTGTGTGTCTGCGTTTAACTGAGTTAGAGGATCCAGCTCCAATCCTGGATTAAAGCTCATCTCTCTGTATTTATCTCCCAATGGACTATCTGAGAGGCAACGAAGGGGTTTGACCCAGTTGGACACACATACACACACGCACACACAACACAAATATATACACACACAAAAGCACACAAAACTGCGGCATAAAATAATGAAGAAATCTGTGTGGGTATTACTGCTTTGGTGATTGATTAATAGAAACAACAGTACCAGGTGTCCAGTCAGCAGGGAGCAATTAATGACTTTCTGTGTGTAGGTGTGCCTGCCTGTGTGTATTTGTGTGACTCCACTTGTTACCTTCACCTCAGGCTCAGTGATGCATGTTCCTGTGAGTTCTGCATTGCAGCAGTCACGTCCGTCTCCCCTTTTCCACCTCCCTACTTCATTACCATCATCAATACCTGGTCGAATAACCGATGATGCAGTTAGTGAACTGGCTAATGGGAACAAGCATCATACTTTGCAGGAGATCCATCTATTTTTATGGGGAAGCAAAAAAGCTATCAACTTTAATGACCAGGATCTGCGAGGAGGTCTTACATTAGCTCGGCTCATGTTAAACATCAGAGGAGGGGTTGAGGAGATCTATGCAAACAAGTGGAGCAGCTGTATATGCTAAAAAGAAAAGTCAGGATTTTTCTCCATAAGGCACATGAGACATGGTTCTGCTTGTTACTGCTGGTTGTGTTTTTTTAAGCTGAAAGTGAAGGTCAGAGAGTCTCCGGGGTTGATATTAGCGCAGCTCTAGACTTTACAGCACCGGAGAGCCCTTTTCTTCTCTTTCCTTCCTGAGTTCTCCTCACTCCGTCCTCCCTGATCATGGCTGATGGGAGTTTTAATGGTGTTGCAGTTTAGTGTTTGTTATGAGCCCAGGGGTCGACCCAGGGGCCCCTGTAACTACATGAGTATGTTCCCTTTACACTCCCAGTCCCACTCTGTATCACTCTGAGTGAAATATGAAGTACCATGACGATGGAATGATGAAGTCGTCTGGAGAGGCCACTCGGAGCCTCAGAGTCCTGGGCGAACAGAGGGAAATAGTTGTGGGGTTCAGTGGAGGACATGGGAGGAGCTTGGGCATGTTTTCAGCAGATACTCCTCCTTTACACTGTTTAAATTAGAGTAGACATGCAGGCAAGAGGGGAGATTTTTTAATTTAATTTTTGCAAAAAGCAGAGTTCAAGTGGCTGGTTTCCAACAAGCATTAAATAATCCCTAAATTATTGAATGACTGTTGTGTGATTGAGGTTGCCCGACCTCAAATCATCTCCAGATTTCCTCCCAATGAGAAATAAACGAGGGCAGAAACCTCCCCTTGTTTCTTTCCAATCCTTGTTTCTGCATCCAGACCCGCAAATGCTAATCTCTTATGTAATAATGGTCCACACACACACACACACACGCACACACGCTTTGAATTATTTCTCAAGCCCCCACCGTAATAACACTTCAATATTTTTATAGCCTTCTGCCATTAAATAGAGCAGTCCTGACTGACCCTGGGCTGTGGAAAAATAACTGCAGCCTTGCTGTCTCCGCTCGCTGTTATCCAACTCCTCCGGGAGAAGATCCCGGTCTTTGCTCTCTGATGGCGAAAGACTGGCTGTTTAGAGCACACTGTGGGCACAAAATAAATAGAGACTCTGAAATAGATGCAGAGGGGGTCAGGAAGAGGAGGATGGACAGAGAGCAGAGTTTACAGACTCTAAAAACAGATGCTCCCTAGACTGGCCCTGTCTCCCCACATTAGTGCAGCGTACCCTCCTTCCTCTCCTCCTCTAGCCTTTTCTCTTCCTCTCACATGTACCTCTTACCTCCTGACATAAAAAGTATCTCACAGTCCCTCCTCACCTCTCTCTCTGATGCCACCTGTTTTTGCTCAAAACCATCTTGAAACTTGTACCTAGCAGCCTTGCTTTGAACCCTGAGTGTAACAAAATAATCTTAGCTCCAAAGTTAGCAGCTTTTCTGAGCTCTCAAATTCAGTCTTCAAGTTCAGTTCAAGGATGGCCTCGGATGTGAATGGCCTCGCCTCTTGGATTTTTCTCCTGTCATCCACTGACTTTTTTTTATTGTCTCATGAATAAACCATGTAACTAATAAAGGCTTCCACAGCACTCCTACACCTCTCAGGGCCTGAAGTTAGCTTTTTTTGCTAGTGATTGCAAGGTCAATCCACCACTTTGGTCCAGACTGAAATATCTCAATAACTATCTAATGGGTTGTCAAGAAGTTTTGTGCAGACATTTATGGTACCCAGAGGATTAATCCTACTGACTTTCCCCAGACTTTCCTTTTAGCACCACCAGTGTTTCGAGTTTTCACTCACTTATCCGTTGAAATATCCCAACATCTGCTAAATGGATGGGCACCAGATTTTGCACAGACATTTTTTTTTCTTCAAGAGCAGCAGCATTTATTTCTTGAGTGCGTGCAAAGACTCACAATAGAATACAATAGAAGGAGCGTAATTATATGGTATGCATACAGTATATGGGTGTGGTAACCATGTTTGACCTCACGAAGATGAGAATGGGATTGAAACAATCTGTCTGTTTAAATAAATGTGTGGCTCAGAGTCAGTGTGAAAGTGTTACTGTATTTTTTCTCAAGAATGCTGAGACTCACCCTGTTAATATCACATCACACTCCCACACTTGTTCAATCACAATCCAAAAAGCCCTTGTGTGTGTGAATGAGTGATACATCTTCTCATAATAATGATCTCATGCTGATCACTCAGACGTTTTTATTAAAATAATGATATTAGAGACTATCCAACCCCAAAAAGTGATACCTATACCGATACCCATAGATCTTTCGTACGAGCAACCCATAGTCTCATTTATTGTAGGCGCCGACCTCCAGTGGCTGTAGTAATCATGATGGGAGCAAAGGAGGACGTCCGTCACAAAGGCGAGAAGGGTCTAACTGCAGTCTCACAGACTACCAACTTCACTACACGACCCCACCACCCCCTGAGATCTTTTCCTAACCTTGACCATGTCTGTCCAAAACTAGACTTTATAAAGTCTGTATAGGAAGGCGGTGGAGCTGGCAATTTCTTTTTTTCTTAGGATGGTGAAGGTATAACCCACCATACTTGCCTCTGACTAACTTACACTGATACTCTTACCCTAACCTTGACTAATCTCACTCCTCTTGCCTAAATCAAACCCACTCAACTAACAAAGGGAACGAGTACTAGCCAATCAAAGGGAGAGAAGTGCGGGTCAGGTCTTCTACATCCTAGGGGAAAAAAATGGCATCAGGGTGGATGGGTTGGTCAAACAAACACATGACTTTCATCCAGGAGACCACTGTTTGTGTCCTATGTGAAACCAAGAATCCACGCTGATTTATTTTTACACAAGTTCTAAATATTGCATGTGTGTTATGTCATGTTATGTCATGTTACGTCATGTGCCATCATGTTACATCACAATGTCATTATTAAATATGTAATGTGATGATACCTAACCATAATTCTTCTCCTAAACCAGTGGTTCTCCAATAGTGGGCCCTGATGCAAATCCAGGTGTGCCATGGGATTTTGTGATAGCCACACACTATTATTATTTAACTGGGCCTATACAAAAAAAGGTATGAATGAATCCTTTATGACTGTAATAGTATGTTGTGTGCACCCATTTACTAATAAAGAAGCAAACTCTACCTAAAAAATATAATTTGATTTGAAAAAAAAAAATCCTTCACGGGTAACCTATTTGTCGCCACTCCTGCTTGGGAATTACAAGTGGGTGACACATCGCATCAACTTACATTATCTTGGGCGGCAGTAGCTCAGTCCATAGGGACTTGGGATGGGAACCGGTGGGTCGCCTGTTCAAGTCTCTGTCCGGACCAAATATGGTGTGGACTGGTAGCTGGAGAGGTGCCAGTTCACCTCCTTGACACTGCTGAGGTGCCCTTGAGTAAGGCACCAAATCCCCCCAACCGCTCAGGGCGCCTGTCCGTGGGCAGCCCCTCACTCTAACATCTCTCCATTTAATGCATGTTAAAAAGGTCCTGTTTGTGTATGTGTGTATTTCGCACCTGTGTGTAATTGACAACGGAGTGAAAAAAAAAAAGAATTTTCCCTCAGAGGATTAATAAAGTATATACATTTAAAAAAAAAAAAAAAATCTTACATTAGTTCCTGTTTTAATGGATGTGGTATTGTATATTTTAAAAAGTTTAAAATAAATTCTTGAATCATTTTGTTAAATATATAATGAGACAATAGTTGATTGTCAATTGTTATTTGATCTTAGTAAATAAAAACAAACATTTATGTCGGCATAAGAGTGATAACACAATTATAATCATAACTAGCTGGGGCACTAAAAGGCTCCTGTGGGTCGTATTAGAGGGTAGGAACAAACAACGTATGGTTGTATGGGCTGGAGCACTTACTGCAATAATGCTTATTAACAATAATACTCATTAACACCCTCGCACTGGTGAGGAAATAATCTTTTGACCTGCACCAGGTCAAAGGTCAGGATGCATAGAAACATGTATTTCATTTCTTGCGCAGGAGAGGGGCTTGAGCCTGACTCCTCCATTTGAAAGACTGTCCGTACCCTGTCGTTACAGCACATGTACACACACACACACACACACACACACACGCACACGCACACACACACAGCCTCTGCACATCCTTTTACTGTGACAAACAAAGAAGCTGTGCATGACTCACTCTGTGTTCCTCAGAGTTCAAGGACCCTGCAACAACAACATTTATGGCTCCATTTCAGACATACTGTAGCATTAAGGAAGCATCAAAAATGAATGTGTGTGTGCGTGAGTGTCTGTTTTCGTGTGTGTACACACACATCTGCTGAGTGTCTGGAGACGGTCACGCTGTTTGCATCACCTCAGCCAATCCAAACATTTCCACAGCTGCTGTTTTAAACTAAGACCCCGGATTCTGTTTTCCACACAGCATCTGTCTGCAAATGAGCTCGATCTAAGAAATGTTTGCAAGACTAAGTTTTGTTGGGGATATTATTTTTCTGCATGTGGTGTTAATGAGTATGGAGACACACAAACTCCTCTCTGAGGCAGCTCTGCGTCTTGATCCTCACACATGTCTGTGTGAGAAAGGTGTAAAGGTGATTTAAGAGCTGTCCTGCAGCCACGTCCTTGACCTGTTTTGATATTAGAAACATACCGGCAGCTTGATCTCGACATTGCGGCAGGAAGCGATAAGTCACCCACCATCAACATGTCACTGTCCAACCTTCAACATGTCCAACACACGCAGGCACACATCCTGTGACTGCACTTTCAATAACATGAAAGTACGAAAGGTGCAGAGTGAAGTCAACAATAACACGTGTGCAGTTTAAAAACAAATATTATGGTTTTATAATGGGAGAGAAGTGAATAAGGGAGTTAAAGGTCTGAAGACAAAAGCATTTGGTCCTGATTCAGACATTTTTAAAGGTCAGTAAACTCTGAATCCGCCAAGGTCACTGAGGCGTGAAAGGTTATTATTCATGCAGAGCTGATGGCAATGAACACAAAGTTATTACAGGGGTTGCAGAATGTAAAATCACAACTGCTTGGCTGACTGTTACATAATTTAATTTTTTTCTCATTCATCATTTCTTAAAAAAAAAAGTGCAGTAATCTCATCATTAACCTGCGGGGATGGAGCGTTTTCCTGCAGCCAGATTTACACAACATGACAGCGTGCTGCCTGCAGCCTTTGCCTGACTAAAATAACCATCTGCAGTGAGTTCTCTGGGACACGTGCAGCATGAATCACTGCCACTTACTACTAACTACAAACACAGACACGCATGCATGCTCTAATCTGGGTCAGCACACTTACTATGAGATGATGAAAAGCACATAATGGTGTCATTTCACCAAAAAAAATTTGACACTACAGCTATTTTGTGTTTGAGTATGAGCTGCATTTTATTATTTTATATTTAATAGCTGCTCCAATGACACACAAAATTCATCACTGAAGTGCATAAATAGGCCCAAACATGTATTCCTGCAGCAAGGGAGAGCATTTGACTGTGTATGTGGGTGCACATAATTGTGGTTATGTGCACTGTTGTGTATTTGAACTGGGTGTAAGATTAATTCTACTCAACCTACCTTCTTATGTCACATAAAGAAATTAAACCCTCAAACCTAAAAAGCACTTATCCTGTGTTCACACTCTGCACGTTCAAATATGTCTCTGACACTTCCTCTCTATGACATTTACTCACTGTTTTTTTTTCTCCCCATATCAATAATGTAGGATTATAATTGCTCCCCTTTGAAGTAGCTGTTTAAATAATCCAGGGAGGATTGCTCTTGGCATCCCATTTTCAGCTCAGCGTGGAAAATGAGCCGCTGCAAAAAAATAAAAAATAAAAAATAAAATCCTGAATCTGGAGGTTGAGGCTGAGAAGCGGTGTTAGCTATTGGAGGTAGTTAGCTTTAATCTGGCTGCCTGGAAATCTGCTCTGCTGTGCTCAGTGTGTTCACATATCACAAAGAGGTGCAGAATAGGGATGATTATTAATGGAGCACGGCTTAAAAGCAAAACTTGTAGTCCATTGATCTCAGTTTAGTTTATTCTCTCTTCATGATTTTCAAACGTCGATGTCAATGTAGGAAGAGATCCTCGTGTGCTGATTCTGACAGCTCTGACAACAAAACCTCATATTCATGCTTTTAGACTGCCATATTTTTCTCTGCGATCAGACTACTTTGTGCTGTAGCTGCACTTTAAATGTCAACATTAGGTCACATCATTGGTGTTTAGCCAACCAGAAAAATGCACCACCAAACTGCAAAACAGAAATGCAAGATACATCACCAATGACTGTGCATGAGACTGGACTTCTTTGGCAAGGAAAGATACAGCCTCAAATAATTGTTTAATTGCTTTAAATTGATTATACACTGTTTAGGGATACACTGTAATTTATAACATATGCTTACACAATAGTTTCAACAAAATTCAGTAGTTATTGTAGATATTTAGTTGATTTTAGACCAGCTTTTTATTATGACAATGTGGGTAGTATGTTTAAATGAACTGTGGTAAACTTCCCTCCATCTTACCAGCACCCAGATCACCCTGCTCGTCTCCCTCTTGATGATGCAAAACATGTCATCCAGCAGAGGGTTCCTGGTTTAAACCCTGAGGTGGGGGAGCCCTTCTTTGGGGAGTTGGGTTTTCTCCGGGTACTCTGGCTTCCTCCCACAGTCCAAAGACATGCATGTTAGGTTAACGGATGACACTAAATTGCCTAATGTGAATGTGAGTGTGAATGGTTGTCTGTCTCTATGTGTCAGCCCTGTGATAGTCTGGTGATCTGTTCTGCCTCTCGCCCAATGTCAGCTGGGATAGGCTCCAGCCCCCCTGTGACCCCTGACAGATGAAAATGAATGAATGAATGAATGAATGTCATCCAGTGGACTTTTGCTGGCTCTACAGTTGAAATACAGATTGTACTTACACATTTTCATATGTCTGCCGCCGAGGGAGGGACCAGTCCCTGTTTCTCTCTCTCAAACTCAGACCAAACTCCAATCAAACAGTAAAACTAAGCAGCGCTGATAAAATATGAACCAAGTTTCTGTTACTGTGTTGCCTATTTTTCACCGAAAATGTCACCCACCAGCGGTGTGTTTATGGGTCTGGCGAAGTGTATTCTGGCCGTTGTAGGTTTTCTCTCTTTTGAAAAAACGCAAATGCAACAGCCCCTTTTCTCTATTTCTGCTGGTCATGTCGTGCCAATTTCAAAAGTATTTGTGTCTTTCTACTGCAGACAGCCCAGTGTTATAAAAAGACCATCTTTCCAGCAGTGAAATACTTCATTAAATGTGAGAAAAATCCTTAATTTAGAAAAACAGATTGGTTTTATTGCAAAATAGAGTTTTTGTTACCTGTAACTTTAAAACACACTTTTTTTAACGATAACATCAGATCCCTTTTGAGCTTTGTCTCAGGACATGAGGGTGTTTTGTTTCAGAAGCTCAGATAGGAAAGATGAGAAAAGAAAACTCATGCATACATTCATACATTTATAGTACACAAAACAGATTACATAACCCCTTTCTGAAGAGCATTTTCTTATTGGACTTTGATGAGGAGATAAAGTCTTATTTTAGTGTTCTCAGTGTGATGCCATGAGTTCATATTGTCATCCCTACAGTGTGTTCGGGTTGTATTTATATTTTTATGAGCATTAATGATATCTTCTCTGTCTGCAAGGGTTTTGTGAAGGTCAGAGTTCAGCCACAGTGCCAGTTTAGCAGAGGATGGATGAGCATATGGGACTGTAATTAAAATGTATGAAAGTACATCAGGACGGGGAATAAAAGGAAGATCAAAGTGGTGGCTGGTGACTGAATAAATTATCTATGTGGTTATTTTTGTTGCACAGACATACTCCTAATGAGCATGTGTAGAACAGCGGTATTAAATAACCATCTTCAGTGTGTGGTGTGAATGAGTTTGCGCCGCCATGGCCCGACTGCAGCAACAGCAAAGTATTTTATAGAATTAGACAGAAACAGAGCTGTCATATTGCTTTACAAGCAACGAGATGAGAAGCTCTGAACAGACAGCAGTATCAGAACAGAGATGAAGCTGTTTTCTGCCCCAGTTCCTCTGCTTCCCAGCCACACTGATTCTGCTTAAAGACAAAGAATTCAACATTGGATGAGCTCGGGGCTCCGACCAGAGCTGGAATTTCAGAGAATAAAGTGTTTCATGCTACACTGCACCCTCCTGATCTGACCATTATGGAAATATGTAAATAAACCTCCACAGAGTGCAGGCTGTGTAGCTCTGGGATTGGGGAGCTCTAATTGGGAACATGACAGAGATGTCAGAGCACTTGATGTATTTTTAAAGGGCCACAACAAAGAGCATTATTCAAAATCCCTCGTCGTCGTTTTGTTTTGCAGATTCCTCCTGGATGCACTTTGAGCTTCATTGTTTATTGAACGGCTAAAATTCATTTACTTGGCAAACGAGGCATAAACAATTTATGAGTCATTAAACAAAGGTTGGACAAGTGAAGGGTGCTTTTTGTAGAAACACAAGAAAACAAAAACGCAATAATGCACATTACAGGAGGAATGATGTTCTTCTGAATAATTTCAGAAGCTCTGCTGGAAGCACTTTGATATTTCTGAATCACGCTGAGGCTGAGGGTCAGGCTCTGGTCAGGTATCTGGTGGAGGATGAAGACCCTGAGGGGACAGAGCATGTGTGAGTCATATGATCCAAGCTTTCGGCCTTCACACAGACATCCACAGACAGACCAAAGCGGATTGGAAACAAAGGCTCGCAGTGTATTATTTCTGCTGAGGCATGAGCGTGAGGAATTCTCCATTAATCTGTTTCATCTTGTTTTATGAGGCTGTTACACCAAACACTGTGAGATGGGGAAGTAAAGTTGTTTCTCAGAGTACCCCCTGTCGGAGCCCCGTGCCTGTTCTCACGGTATCAAAGCTGCTGCAGAGGCATATGTGTGCTTGACTAACACAGCATGTGTATCTACAGTGGGGCACATATATACTGTACATATATCTGTATATAGCAGTATAGTATATACCTTTAGCAGCAGAACAAGGAGAAGCAAACAGAGATCATGAAACAAATGTTTGACTCCATGTTGTTACATGTTGGTACAAAACTTTAACATGCGAAGCTTCCAATCAAAGTTTGAGACATTTCAATGTTTTATTTTTTATTTTAATTAGTCTTAAAGGGACAGTTCAACCCAAAATCAAAACTGCACTTTATTTTTCCCTCTTACCTGTAGTGCTATTTATTAGTCCAGATTGTTTTGGTGTGAGTTGTACAGTGTTGGAGACATCAACCATAGAGATGTCTACCTTCTCATGAATATAATGGAACAGATGGCACTCGGCTTGTGGTGCTCAAAATGCCAAGAAAACTTTAAAAAACCTTTTCCAGAAATTTAGATTCTCAAGGTAATCCACAGACTATGTTGTGAGCAGATTCATGTAGGAACTGTTTTATTTCATCTACTAGTGCATCTACTCATGGACGAGAGGTTTCGTGATCATGACATGTGAGATGTAAACCTTAATGGCATCTTCCTTGGCTGAGCTGAAACGTGTGCTAACTCAGTAGTGTGAGATTCCTTCTGCACAGTAATATGGGTGGCAGGTGGTGTTTGGTAGGAAGAAAAGCTTGGCTGATATCGCTAATATTCAGCAACTCACACCAAAACAATTGAAAAATAGCACTACAGGTAAAAGGGATAAAGGGTTCCTTTAACAAGCTATGCTGGCTATTCTCTGAGGCTGCAGGCTACTTGTGCACCTCTGTGCTTTGAGCTAAATCTACAGTGACAATGCTGACATGCTGATGTTCAGCAAATTTGATGTTCATCATTTTTACCATCTTTCTTTAGTGTGTTAGCATGCTCATATTTTCTAATGTCGGCTGAGGCTGATGAGAATGGCATTCGTTTTGGAGATATTTGGTCTTCAAGCAAATTATTAAATACATTCAGATTTTGATTTCATGATGACAAAAGGTAAAGTCAAAGGATCACCAAAGTTACTACAATGCATGCTTTTGGAAACAGGAATGTGTGCACCAAATTTCATGGCAGTGTATGTGATAGGTTCTGAGATATTTCACTCAAAACTACAAATATGAACCTGCTGATGGCGCTAGAGAAAGGGATCAACAAGGTTATCAGGATTCATCCTCTGGAGAATTCAAATCAATGTACAAATTTTCATGGCAATCCACCCAAAAGTTGTTGAGACCGACCGACTGACATTGTCATCCCTGGAGTCACACTGCTAATGTTGCTAAAAACAAAAATAGGATGACCAGGACTTTTTACTCTGCTTTCTTTACATATATTTCTTTGCAGCATCTTCCTCTCAGTTGTTATGAAATAAACAGTCTTGTCTTGTAAAAAAACTAACAGGATGCCGAGGGCAAGGACACTTTTTGGGATGCACACTTGAGAACACAGATCTATGCAAGCGTGCACACACACAGCTGCAACAGCACACACTCACATACTTTGCATATTGTGTAAGACAATAAACTCACTGGGCTTTTTGATGCTGGAAAAATAAAAGATGCTCTACCCACAAACATGAAGCCCAGAAAATGTCTAACTTTAATCTTTTGCAGTTCAGAAAGAAGAAAAATCTCCAGCCACCCCAACCTAATGAAGTAGACTCCAATGGGAACCCACTGGGGAAAAGGAGAGGCTGCAGCACATTTGCACGTTTCATTTCAGCTGGAAATCATATTAGCGTTGTGGGCTGCCGAAGCCTGAAGTTGAAACGAACCATGGAGGCGATTTAAAGGAGAAAGGGATTGAGAAAAGAAGGTCTGTGGTGTTGAATTGGGAGGGCGGAGGCTGAGTGTGGAAGAGAAGGAAGAGATGAAGCTCATGTACAGTAAAGTGGGAGATGAAGGGTGGAGGTTATTTGGACAGTATGGGATTAGGGAGAAGAAAAGGAGCAGAGGTGGTTGACAATCTGGAGGGAGAGATGATTAGGAGGAGAAACTGGGAGGCGGAGGAGAAGGTGGGGGTTACGTACTTGGCATTGGTGCAGGATATAAATTGGCATGTTGTACGCAGTGGAGGAGAGGTCATTTGGAGTTCAGCAGTGACATACCTCCTGAGTATCCTTTTCCTCAGGCAGGAGAGCCGGCCCAACATCAAAGACATAAGGTGATGCTGCGGAGGCTGTGAGATAGTTTGAAGCTGCACTTTGTTTTTAACTTTGATGTTTGAGCTGTTTACAAGTGAAGTGATAGTGGAGATGACTGATTACATCACATATGTTGTAACAATGTGTTGCTGCACTGCAAAGGAACAGCCAAGTCGCCAAAGGAAAATGTCGGTATTGTATGTTTCTGCAAAGCACAGATACATTACAGTTGTACATTTCAAACTTATCAACATTTCTAAAGTGACATAGCTCTGATTACATGTAATGAGCTGACTTTGTTATTGGGAGGTGGAAGTAAAGGTGGATGGTGCAACAACTAGGCAAGCTGCAGACTACTGTTTGGGACCAACAAACAAAAAGTGCTTGTTTTTAGCGAGGCACCAACACCATATCCAGCTTTGATCGTGCCATTCCAGCCATTATTGTGCCACCAGCGGCGGTTGTTTTTAAGCAAGACACTTGCAGCATTTTCAGCAGCTATCATGCCACTTAAAACAAGATGTTTTCAAACAGGACATCGGTGACATTTCCAGCCGTGGTTGTGCCACCACAACAACTTGTTTTTAGTGACATGTCAGCAGCATTTTCAGTGGCAATTGTGCTACCATCTACAGTTGTTTTTTGGCGAGACATCAACAGCATTTTCAGCTGTGATTGTGCCACTAAAAGCAGGTGTTTTTAACGACAGCTGTTTTTTGGCTAGCGATTGTGCCAACAAAGGGGATTGCTGTGACCGTGCAATCAAAACTGGGTTTTTAAGCCAAAACACGATCTTTTCCTAACCATAACCAAGTGTTTTTTGCGCCTAAACCACATGTTAATCACCAGGTTGTTGAAATGTAAAGAAAGGAGAAATTTCAGCATGTCTTGGACATAATAACATACAAATGTTACATATCCGTGGATTGCAGAAACCTACAATACCAACATTTATTTTGGCAATTGGATTGCAGGACATCTAAATGAGTTATTTAATATTATACTGCATCGTAAAAGGAGCAAAAGAAACCACTGGATATAAACCCTTTTTTCTCAAGTATTTTTGAGGCACTTCAAGCTTTGAGAGATGACAGGAAATCAGGGGAGAGAGAGGCAATGAAATGCAACAAAGATCCCCAGGGGGACTCAAAACAGGGAAACCAAAGTTTATGGTCAGTGCCATGGTGCATAGGCCCATCTTCTCAATACTAATGTGTGATTTTTATTATTCTGACACATCTCAAGGTCTTGTTCTTGTCTTTAGAAAAACAAGTGACACTGTAGTTTTGCTTTCTTTTACCTTTTCACACTTCAGACCACATGTCCAAACTAAATAAAACTGACTGATTAATTAAGCACATTACCAGAAAGACTGATGACAAGATGCAACTTATTAGGATGAAACCGTTGTCCCCATGATAACTTATGCATGTCGTGACCAGCTACTCTATCACACATCCGGATGCTTAGGTAACTCCATATGGATTAACATCATTGCAGCAGCTGCTCGTTTCGACTGACAGGGATTTTTGCACCTTAAGATTTCGTAGAAATCAAATCCATACATCCGTCTAACAAATGAGGTCATTCAGCATTCATAAAGCTCCTCTTTCATGGATGAAACAGGCAGGTGGCAGTCCATTGTGTTTTGACAAGAAGACCCCATATTGTGTTTCCAGGGTGGGTGGACAGGAGGCAGTGGGCGGGAATCTGGGAGTTCAAAGCAGAGTAGAGCCGAGAAGGAGCTCACCTGGCTCCCCTGTTCTGGATGTTAAACAGCAAATTAGCCTCATCAAAGGAATATTCTAGATTACTTGGTTTTCTTATGTTAACATTATCCCTTATGGGTGACACATCTTTTAAACTCCAATTTAAGTAGTCAGATCACAGGTTTGCATGTGTTTCTGTACTTTTGGTCCAAGCCTTTAAGGCAGAGTTTGAACCCTACAGTCCCCCAAATGTGCCCTATATAAATGTCTGTTTCATAATGTGCATCATTATGTGGTCCAATCGAAGATAGAGTCCAAACCTGTGGCAAGAGATCCCAAGATAAATTGAGCGAATCACAAGATTAATAAAAGTATAATCAAGAAAAATATGTGTTTTTGTTGCACAAAATTAAGTTGTGAATTAAGTTCACATAAACTTCTCTCTAAATTTAGCTTTTTTTCTTATAAAACAGTCGCTCTGTGGTCAAACCACAATCAACTTCTGTGCACAGTTAATGTTAGTCACATGTTGTCTGCAGTAGTAGAGACTGATTTGATATTAAAGGTTGGGAAGCAGTGATGTAAGACATGGATGTAAAAGCCTTAGAAGGAATAATAGCTTATTGTGGTAGGTTTATTTTAAAGGAACTGTGTGTAAGATTTGGGGAGATTTAGTGGTGAAGACGGCAGATTGCAAACAACTGAAACTTCTCCTAGCTAGAATTCCCTCAGTGTCTCCAAAACAAACACACAACTACAGGGGCTGACGCGAAAATGCAAATGGCAAAGAGCCAGTGTTGGTTTGTCTGTTCTGGGTTACTGTAGAAACATAGTGGTGCAGCATAATGATCTCCATAGACAAAGACCTGCTCCCTATGTAGATATAAATGGCTCGGTCAGTGGTAATGAAAACATGATTGATCATTTTCAGGTGATTATACACTACATAAAACAAACCTGTTATATTATATTCCATTTCTGCCAATGTATCCCCCTAAATCCTACACACTGGACCTTCAAATCATTCTGAAAAATAACACAGCTGCCATAAATACTGAAACAAAACCAGCCACCAGTATGTGAGGCATTGCAGCAACCACTGTGGTATTTTGCCAACAGCATTTAAAATCCACTTAAACTGTCAATTATACACTCAAATGAAAAAAAATGAAAGCAGTACTTAAAAACAACTTTTAAAAGATGTAATCAAAGAAAAAAATGGACAGTGCAACCTCAAACGATTTTTACTTTTGCCTGATTGGGACCCAAAGGAGCCTCTTGGCTTATGCATCGGCAGCTACTCAACTTATAACAGATGGTTACACTGAGAAACAGCTCTGTGTCCCAAACTGCTCTGTTGTTCATATTCTGATTGCACTCTGTTGAATATTTAATTAACAGTCTATCAAGCGACACTGGCAGTGATTTACTTTGTCTACAAAACTACAAATAATAGCTCAATTTTCTAAATGAATAGGCCTAAATATTTTAGAATATCAAACCACTAAAAGGGGATTGATAGTGAGAGTAAAACCAGTATGTACAAGAACAAATTAGAGAGAGAGAGATGAGATGAGATAGAACTTTATTAATCTTTATTAACTACTCTAGTAGCAGTATTGGAGGAGGTAGTCAGATCTTTTACTTCTGTAAAGCAGTAACACCACAGTGTAGAAATACACTATTACAAGTTAAAGTCCTGCATTTAAAATTTTACTTAAGTAAAAGTACAAAAGTAGCATTAAAATACATTTAAAGTACCAAAAGTAAAAGTACTTATTACGCGGAATGGCCCATCACTGAAAAAATATGTGGTATATTATGGACCTATAATTATTTATGCGCTGTCTACACCACCTTTATATTGCAGTTGGTAAAGATGGAGATTCATTCATTCATTCATCTTCTAACCGCTTCATCCTCTTGAGGGTCACAGGGGGGGGCTGGAGCCTATCCCAGCTGACATCGGGCGAGAGGCAGGGTACACCCTGGACAGGTCGCCAGACTATCGCAGGGCTGACACATAGAGACAAACAACCATTCACACTCACATTCACACCTACGGACAATTTAGAGTCATCAGTTAACCTAGTCCCCAATCTGCATGTCTTTGGACTGTGGGAGAAAGCCGGAGTGCCCGGAGAGAACCCACGCTGACACGGGGAGAACATGCAAACTCCACACAGAAGGGCTCCCACACCCGGGATCGAACTGGCAACCCTCTTGCTGTGAGGCAACAGTGCTAACCACCACACCACCGTGCCGCCCAAGATGGAGATTATCTTTATTAATTAAATTAGAATTATTGCATTTTTAATTTAATTATTTTAATTTAATTCTGCTGTGTAGTTTAATCTATAATCTTAATAATGCAACTTTTTTAAAAAACATTGTATATTAATATTCTAAACTGTAGTCTATAATAATACATCAGCATTTATTTTCTAAATATTTTGTATTCATATTTTAAATAGTAATCTATAATGACACATCATCATTTATTTTTTATATTTTGAATTAATATTTCAAATAGTGATCTATAATTATACATGATTATTCATTATTTTGTTTAATTATTTGTATTAACATCTTAAATAGTAATACATCATCATTTATTTTTTTAATTGTTTGTATTTTTTTTTTTTTAAATAGTTATCTATAATAATACAACATTTACTATTTTTTTTATATTTTTGTATTAATATTCAAAATAGTGATCAATGTTAATACACCATAATGTATTTTAAATATATTTTGTATTAATATTCTAAATTGTAATCTATAATTACACATCATCATTCGGCATCGGCCCCAAAAAATCCATATCGGTCGGGCCCTACTAAATAGTAATAATACATCGTCATTTATTTTCTAAAAATATCTTATCAATATTCTAAAAAGTAAACAGTAAAAAAAAGATCAAGTAGTAGTATTGTTGTCAAATGTGGTGAAATAAAAACAATATTGGCTTTCTAATATGTAAAAGAGTGGAACCATGAGGTAGGATGAAATAGAAATTCTCAGGTAAAGTTCAAGTACCCCAAAATCTTACTTGAGTACAGTACTTGAGTAAATGTACTCCACCACTGATGAACACAAAGTATTAAACACATAAACATCCGCTGGAGTTATTGCTTCCTCGGTAGTCGCAGCCCCCCCTCGCGGACCCCTTGCCCTTCCTTCCCCGGTCCTAAACCTTACCGTTGTGGATCAGCAGTCGAGCCCCTGGTGGAGCACAGAGTCAGCCCGCCCCGCAGAGCAGCAGAAGCAGCAGCAGCGGCAACAACCCGGGCTCTGCCGGTGACAGTACCAAACACACTCACCCTGGACAGACAGCAGCGTCGGATCAGCGTCGGATCTACGGAGCTGCTGTGGACTGGACGGGTCTGTGTGAAAAGGAGCAGCAACTACAGAAACAACTACAGATAAAGAAGAGTAGACCTTTCTCTGGCTGCTTGTTGTTTTCAGAAAAGTTGTGCCCGCTTTGGAAAGGCGACCGGATACACGCACATTTACTGCTGGAGGAAACACTGCTGCACGGGCTGCTGAAAGAACATCTTGGTTAAGGTGAGTAGATCAGGCAGCGTGCAACAGTGATTCAGTGGGGCAGCCTGTATGTCTGCGTCTGTATTATTAACAGGAGGGTTCGATAAAGTTATTGATTTTGTTTTAAAGCTTGTTTTTGTACATGTAGTGAAGAATGAGTGTAACTTGTTTTATTTTGTTGTGCAAAAACATCCATAAACAAGTGGGGTTTATGGTCAGTTATGTCAAAATGGAGGGTGGTGATGGCAAGTTATGGTGTTGATGCGTTACAGTGTGAGTGGCTTAATCTATGTGATTGATTGGTTATTGATAGATTGACTTGTCAGAGTGATTAAAGTACTTATAAGTTTAATGCGTAGTTGCTCCAGTTGGATGTAGTGATTTAGTTTTACTGCAGTTTCTTGCAGTGAATTCAGCTGTTTTTCCCTTACGAAGTGGTGTGTGTGGAAGTGTGTGTGTGTGTAACCAGAGAATAAGCATTGCTCTGTTATCTCCATCCAGCTGTTTTCGTGAATGGGGTTACAACTGACACACACACACACACACAACTGCTCCTGCATGTCACCTTCCTCGTTATGTCACTTCTGTCTCTTGATATCTGCAGCTGTTGTTGTTTGTATAATAAAGACAGAAAGAAGCAGAGAGGATGAAAAGAGTGTGATGAAAAGTAAAGGTCACACAAAGAGAGGGAGAGAGACCTCAGCACCATTTGTTTTATGCTCTCAAGGCCCACTTTAATATATAGATTAGTTAGTAGTTGAACTGGAAACGCCCAGGGTCTTATTGGACCATAAATAATCCCCGCAGGAGCAGATATAAATGCTGAAGCATGCCTGAGATGCTCTCCATCTTCTTCTCATCTGTGGTGAACCCTCCTCCCTCCCGCAGCTGATTGATGTCAAGTCGTCACAGCTTTAAGACTTTAGCTGAATGCAAACATTACGATACACAACAGAGTGCATGCATGCTGCAGACATGTATTCTCCTTGTTCTGCACATGCTCCCTCGTCTCATGCACAGATGTTAACTCAGTGTTTAGGCATCACGCCACCACACAGGGAGACCCTACATCATCCTGCCCTGTCACCACAGCAAAGCACAGAGCAGGCAGGGGCGGGAGCGAGGAGGGAGGAAGGTGGCAGGACACATGCAGAGAGAGAGAAGGGGGAGAGGGGGATTTGGTGGTGGTGGTGGTGGTGGTGGGAGGTGATAACCAAGCTCTCAGGCGATCAGGATTGGAGCAGCTGAAGATGCGGGCGGGGGGCAGGTAGGGGAGGAGGGTGTGATGCTGAGGGATCATTTTTATCACATGGCTCCTTCACAGGACAAGAAGCCCTGAGGGGGGCGACGTGTGAGTCAGCCCGGTGAGAACATGACCAAAGTCATGGTCAGTGTGCCTTTGATGGCACGTACTCTGAAAACATTTCTTCTGCTCCTGCTCTTCTCAAGTTTGACATGATTATGAGATACGTTTTTACAGCCTCCATCCTGCTTCAACTGTCGAATAAACCAACCTCCCATCATCTCCATTCATGTCTACGTTGAGTTAACAAATATGTGTGAGTCTGGAAACTAGAACACAGCCGGAGGCACGATCACAGCTGATGCACATCTGCACAGCTCTGAAGACGCCGAAACATCGCAGACACGCCCACTGCTCAAAACGTAGCAGCTTTTGCAGCTTTTGCAGCTTAATTTGCTCATTAGATAATCTCGACTGAAAATAGCACGTAAATGTGCACACAGGGGGCACATCTGTGCGCTCGGGAGCACTCTTACATAACAAGTGAAGGAAAATCCCACATTAGAATGATATATAGCGAGAGAGCGATCTGATCCACACCTGTGAGGCTCAATTAGCAAAATGCCTCTGCAGCCATCTGGGACTGAGATGACTTCCATTTCATTTTGCTGCAGCGGTGATGATGTTGACGTTGAGTGGTGGATGTGATTAAAAGCACGCAAGTGGCATGTCAGCAATGTTTAATTCATTGTCATTCATCATGATGTAGCAGAGAAGCTCTACACAACAGAAACTCCTCTACATCCTGCTGTTATGAAGCACCACTGTAGGTACATTTAAGACAAACCAGGAGTGTGTTTTGTTTTCTAACATAACGCTGAGCTTACAAGTGAAAATTCTCATGTGTGGAAGCATGATGGGAGCTTAAACTCCTCTGAGGGAATCATGCACTCGGAGGAGCTCAACAGATGTGTGTTCTCGGTTTTGCTTTCGTTTCATGTCTAAAGTTTAACATCAGACAAGCTTGATGTTATGCTGCACTCCAGCGTCACCTGTGCACTTTCCCACCACATTTTTCTAGCTACAGTTCGCAGGAGTGATGTTGGTCCTGAGATCCAGTTTTGCTTGTGATTCCCCTCAGCTGTGTTGTGTCTAACAGCAGGAGGAGCGTCATTGAGATTTCCCTCAGAGTTTCTCACTGTCAGCCCATTAAAACAGGACAAGAGCAAAAGCACAGCGGGGGGAGAGACAAGCTGTCAGTCAGACTACACACACACACACACACACATTCATGCACACACACACATACACACAAAGAGTACCCTTGTATGTGAGACTGTAATTAGCTGCCTGGGTCTGCAGTGACCTTTCTTTTCCTGCTTTTAAAGTAAACGCCCGTTCTGGACTGAAAGTGTAGCCGCGACATCACTAATGTCTTTTATGTTCATGCGTTTTACGTTTTCAAAGTCACTGACCAAGATATTGTCTCTAATATACAGCATTTAACAGCATGTAACTTTTTACACTTAGAGACACACCAGCAGATGGATCTGTCTTCTGTCAGGCAGAGTGGGTGCACAATAAACTGGGAAACTCCTACAGTTGACAGTAAAATGATTCCCCAAGTATTAATTAAAATGGCGCATACATATGTGCTTCATTTGTAGATGCATTTTGTCAACTTGCATTCCAGAGCTTTTTACTGTGGCCAGAAATAAACAAAACAACATGGATATGACAAACGGAGGAGGAGATCGTTCCTCTTTTGTCTGCTATTGATTATTTTCAATGATGAATCATCTCTAGTATTTACAGTAAAATTATTTCAGAGTTAAGCATCTAGAATTTCTTCATGTCAAATTGGCGTCTACGCTCTAATAATAGACAAACTGTTGCCATTAACGAATTCTTCAGAAAAACAGATTTACAAAGCTTGAGCAATGTGAGAATTTTTGTTTTGCAAGAGTCAATTTGATTGAGGTGGAGAACATAAAATACCAATCATTTCCTTGGATTCACATGCTCATCTTGCCTCTTAGTTTCATCCCAGTTGGAGTTTATTTGACTTGAATAGAATTTGATTATAGACACTGTACTGTAAGCCCAAATACTTACACAGTCCTTCTTCAGAGACATTTATCTTGTTGCTTCATGAGTTTCAGATACCAGAAGAAATTGGTTATTAAACCACATGATCATTTTGCAATGTAATTTTCATCATTGGATTATTTCACTATGAAACAGCATGAAACATCATTAAAAATCCGTCAGAAGTAAGATACTGTTTTTTTCTTAATTTTTCTTAGTTCCACTGTCTGACTCTGCTTGATGGTTCACTAAACGAGAGCTGCAGTCTGTCTGATCCTGCGTGCCGAACACTTAACTGCTCCGACGATTAAATTATAGATTTCACAGCTTTTTAAGAGGGCCAACCGCTACAAATCTATAATATCATTTCGTTCCCTCGTTAAATATTTAAGAACATCTGAGGGTTTTTCCAGAGTTTAATTTTCTGAACTCTTGAGTTATTGATAGGTCCGCTCGCAGTTAAATTAGTGAATTCTTAGAGTGTGCTCGGGAATGCATGACCAGTGCAGCCATTCTCCTCTACAAATGCTTTCAATTGAATTATTATTTGTATGTATCTATTTATTTATTTGCAAAAATGAAGACAGCCTTTGTTAATCTCACAAATCTCTCAAAATAAATGAATGAAGTGTTTACACTGACGTTTTAAGTCTTTATTATGCAGACTCGTCCAACTACTAATAGACTGTTTTGCAGAAGAGGTCGTCACATGTGTACTGACCACCAGGTTTGTGCAGTACAATCAAACTCATGCACAGCAATCTTTTCTATATAGAGAGGAAAGAAAGAAAGAAATGTACATTGGAGGCTTTTCTTTTGAGAGTTGAGTACACAATGAATCCAGAGTTGGCGCTAATGATTATAAAGATCGCCTGACTGCAACAATAACACAACATTTGTCAAGTCATGAATATGTGCAGGTGGCTCATCCATTAAGCTACAGGAGGTCAAAAAGGGGTAAAAAATACATTTATTTGTAGAATACTCTTGTTAATGACCAAACACCTGCAAAACTGATGACATTCCCATCAGGATCCAATTAGTAAATAGGACACACGCTAAATATGCCTGCTAAACACAAGCATATTAGCATGCTGACGTTAGCATTTAGCTCAAAGCACCACTGGGCCCCACAGAGCCGCTATAACGGCTCACCTAACTAGTTAAGAGGAATATGGGGCTGTGTACAGACAGACATCTGCCCAGCCTATTCATCAGCCCCAAGGTGTGGCTGTACAGACTCGGGTGGACCGCTCCTATCATCATCAAGCTGTCCTCAGTCTCAGTCTGTCATTACCCCCTTTGACTTTTACAGACTTGAAAACAGCCATAAAATGCCCCATGAACTTGCACCCTGCCTGTCTATTATCATGCTCACGCAGAAGCCTTCTCAACATGAAACAGCCTCGAAATGTGCTTTTTTGTGTAAGTAGATTGCCGGTCAATTAAATTGCTGCTGGAATCTGATAGCTGAGATGGCAGGCGGAGATGGGCTCTGAAAGCCTTCACAGTCTGTAAGAAGAGACAGAATCAATGTAGAGTGGAGTAAGTCTGTGTATAATGGACATTAGTGGGCAGAGCTCTGGCACAGATCACATTAGAGCCAGGAGTGCTGAAGTCTGCCAACTGCCCCAAACATCCATTAGCAGCCCAATCAAGCTGTGTTTGCTCAACACTCATGCATTTGTTCACTTTGCCTTGAAGATACTGTAGACAAACTTCTATTACACGCTGAAATTGCAGTTTCAAGTTCTCATTACGTTACAAGAAAAACGTGCAAGAAAAATCACAGTGATTATGGAAGTAGTTATAAACTTGTATGCAAAGTATGACCCCCGTACACCTCACCCCAAAATGTGTCTCGTATCCAGATTGTATCTAGATATGATATAACCTAATTTCAGTAAGGGCCACTTCAGTCAAAGAAAACTTTATTTCCATTAGCAGTATTATACCTGGCAGTATGGCTCTGTTCTGGGGCCTCGCTGCCTTTCCTAGGCGTACGCTGAAAGCCTCTTTCACGTGCCTACGTGGAAAGCCCGAGGCAGAGAGAACAAACCTCCCTGCCCTTCCATGCACCTACATGGAAAGCCTAAGGCATGGAGAGCAGCAGCAAAGACCAGTGAGAGAGAGATGAGAGATCTAATGTAGGTCCGATTGCTCTGTCCAGCTCAAACAACCATACAGTTTTAGTTTCTCCACCATTTGGTTAGCCATTGCTTCATAAATTGTTCAGTTGCAATATGAATTGCCAAGTTTTGCTTGTATACTTTCATCAGACCAAATCGAAGGCAGGCTTGTCCTGACTCCATCCATCTTGAATATCTGGTTAATGGCTGCTTCCCTGCTGGTTTGGAACAGTTGCATGCAATTACTTATTTGTTATATGTAGACTGAAAATACAGTTGCATTACGTGTTGTGTATAACAACACATCTCTGACTACCTATGGAGGTGGTTTGGCTGATTTGATCACAGTCCATCCTCAATGCGTTTTGGGTGCATTTACACCCTTAGTTTCCTGTGGTCAAGCACTATCCAGTTGCAGTCTGATCACCCACAAAGCAAATTTAAGGTGCACAGGGGGTCTCTGAGTGCCATCATCGTACATGGAAACAGTTTCCATCCATTTGAGCCCTGCCCTGCCTTTCTCCCTCTCTCTTTCTGAGGAGAAGGTAAAGTGGCCTCATATGTCACAAAGCGTCACTTCACTGCTGACAGGAGGTTGATGTATGAGGACCGAAATGGCCAGTGCTGAAACAGCAGACCACACACACACGCACACACAGATACACACAAACACGAGATTGATGGATGACACCAGTATTAGGTCCAAAACTGAGGCACTTTGCCCGGTAGCAGATGAACGGTTTTTGGAGGTCGGGAGACGACCTGCAGCTGCAACAATCAAATGTTTTTATTGGTAGCAATCTTATCTTTATGAGAAAACTCATTCTGGCGTCTTTGGATTGTTGAGTCAAGAGACATTTTTCTTCCTCCAGCTCAAAATCAGAGAAGAAACCATCCGTCAGAGTTGAGCTCTTTATGTGACTAACAACACCCCGGTTTCTTACAAGCGAGAAAACCATTGATTAAGCTGTTTGTTGATTTGCCTCTATCGGAAACCTGATTTGTGCCAGCAAGAGAGGCAAAACATGAATTATTGATCCGGTTTAAAAGCCTGTCCACCCCTGCTGGTGTGTTTTAGCTGTAATTTCCTCAGGATTTTTTAAAGGGGCCTCTCAGATGCGATTTTATCTTTTCAAACTAAATTCTTTTCATAAGCCTTGTCTAAAACGACGACCTCAGCAGAATCAAATCAGTGTGTTTCTCAACATGTTGCAGAGGGGCACCTCTGAGCTAATAACATAAGCAAAGATCTGTTGACACCCAGTTGTTTGGACATGTGTTTGATTTATAGATTAGATTTCCTCCGCCCTCTTGGCCAGCCTCTTCCCCTGTATGTGTGTGTGTGTTTTGCTCGGCGGAGTGAAGCCAGCTCAGAGGATGCGTCTGCCAGATGACCCCTCGGCAGAATGCGTACCACACTACGCCCCTCCCCTCTTTCTGCGTCAGCTGACTAGCTTGGGTAAACTGTGGTCGGCTTGTCTCGTGTAAGCGGAGAGGAGGGAGAAGCAGGGGGGCTGGGAAGTTTTAACCATGAGAGAGTGTTTGCATCATGACCCCAGCGTATCTCTGCATACTGTACTCTCAAAATATGTGATTGATCCCTCCTTTTAAATTGCTGACAGATGTCTCCCCCCTCATCGTCCATGCCTCCATCTCCCTCTTTCTCACACACACATGTTGGGCCCTGATGTTCCCAGAATTCTTCCGGGAACCTCTGGGATGCCGTCCCAGACGTGGTAACATAACTCCCACCACCCTCTTGTCCGAGCCAGCCCTCATCCCTCAGAGGTCCCGTCGCACGAGGATTGCTGGGACTCAGCTGGCCTGGAAGCTGTCCTGCGCTTATGAAACATTTGGCAGATTTTAAACACAGTTGCAGTTTATGAAGTGATGCTGTCACCGATTTCAGCTCAGTTTCACTGGGACTTGGTCTCACACCGACAGAGCTGAATCATAGAGGTGTTGTCTGCCTTTGTGTTGCAGTGTCTTTGTCTGCTCTGCATTATCCTGCGGAGAATTGGTTATGGAGGATTGTGTCCATCTGCTGAGTGAGATTTCTTGGAAACGAGAGACACAGTGTGGATAGAAAGATGAAGGACGGGGTTTGTCTTGTGGGTGATCAGCAGAAAAGTGAAATCAAGTCCTCAGCATGAGATCCAGTGTGTGTTTGTTTGTGTGTGCGTTTGTCCAGCTGAATTTTAAATGTACTAAACAATGGGTCCAGTGTGATTCTTTTACATGCACGCGTCCTCAAGCCTCCCTCGGCTTCCCCCTGTGATTCATTCAAAAGATGTATTGTCCAAATAAGCCTTTGATATTCATATTATTATTTTTAACAGGCTGGGTCAGCGGGAAGCTCACTGTGTTTGGAATCTTGGCGTTTGCCCCCCCCCTCGGCCCAGACTGAGGGCAGACATAAGTAGGTCAAAGTTTAGTGGAGCGTCCTGTCTGAGCAGGAGGATTGGAGAGGTGGAGGAGGGTTAATAAACAATATCATAATGGCATTGTAGCTTTACTTAAATACATAGTTTGACCATCTGCCTTTTATGAAAACATTGTCAATCATCAGGACCAATAAACATTTATTAATGTTGTATTTACACAGAAAGATTAATGGCTGATTGTAAAGTAAAAAAACTCATAAAACCCATTAATGAAGGTCATAGAACATGACTGGTGGTTAATCTTGTGGGATGATTTTAGCTAATCACAGCTATACTGGCATAAATGATTTGATTAGATATCAAGAAATTGCAGCACGGAAATGCCAAAGATATGTTTATCAGAAAGAGAGTCTCACCTGCATAATAAAATATCTAAAAAAATAAATATCTTATACTATATGTACCTAGTTTTATAGAACCATATTTAAGGGAGTCTTTGAAAACATGTGTCTTCGTGATTATTTCTTTGTTGTTGTTTTTTTTTAAGCTGACCTCCAACTTTTCCTCTTGCTGCAGTGACACATAGCACTGCACATTGTATCAGTACACCATGACATTACTGGTGTGCCAAGGTAGAGTTAGGGCTGGGCAATGTATGTATATTGTATTGATATGCTGCTTTGAGACTAGAAATCATCTTAGATTTTGGATATTGTAATATCGTAAGTGTTGTCTTTTCCTGCTTTTAAAGGCAGCATTACACTTAAGTGATGTTTTTTTTTTTACCTTTACTCACTTAGTCATTATATATATCCACATTACTGATGATTATTTGTCAGACATTTCATTGTGTAAATATTTTGTGAAAGCACCAACAGTCACAACCCTACACTATCATTGCAATATTGATTTAGAGGTATTTGGTTAGAAATAGTTACAAGTGCAACACAGCTCATTTAACACCTGTTCCTGACTACGTTAACATGCACAAAATATGCTGGATTTTGTCCTTATTTCTAAATGACAGTATGCCTGTTAACATGACTTATGTTCCTGTTTACGTGCAGATGTGCAAACCCAGATTAACGTGCGCTAGCATGTAGTTTATTACAGCAAAATGTAGAAAAGTGGAGCAGCTAGAGCTGTTCCATTTTACTTCTTTTTGTAAAAATAGGATTTTTTCAATGTTTTCCACTGGTGGTGGACTTCACTATTCCTTCCTTCATTCCTTCACCCGCCTTCTTAAAAATGTAGGTGTTGTGATATTTGCACATATTGAAAAACTTGTTGATATCCAAGTCTTTCATAATGTTTGAAAGTAGGTGTGTTTCTATTTCCAACCTGAAATGTGGGCTTTTCTTTTTTAGCAAGTATCTCTACACCAGCAAGCTGTTGGCTAGGTGTGTATACAACGCACAGAGCTGACTGTAAACATGCAATAGGCCGTGTGTCGCAAACTGCGGGTCAAAACCCCAATGGAGACGCATATTTTGAATTAGCTGTATACATGTCCAAATAATGCACCTAAAACCCAGATAATACTGCCACATCTGACATGTCTTAATTGGAAAATACTACATTAAAAAAAGCCAAATTCAGAATATCTTAATTCTGCTTACATGACCCATATCAAATTCAGCATATTGGAATACTAGTGGAATATTAGTGTGCATGTGAACGTAGTCAGTGATGCAGGGTGCAGTGTTAGGCTGAAACAAACTTTCAACCAGAGATGGCAGCAAAACACTGCTTTACATTCTGATGTTTAGTTACTCTTTAAACTCTCAAATATGTAAATTTAGTTACAGTTGGGCCCTTGAAGATAAAAATATGTGCAGCTTACACACCTTTTATTTATGACACTGATTATTTCATGATTGCCTACCCTTTAAAATTACCATCAGACAAGACTTGAGCCATGTTAGCAGCTCTGTGAGGCTGCACAGCTGTGCTTTGAGCTAAATGCTCATGTTAGCATGCTTAGCACTAAACACAAAGCACAGAGGGAGTCATTTTAAAACCATTTACATGCTATGTGATACCTTATGTTTCCTTGTGAGATGATCCAGTCACTAGTAGTGTGCTGCGATGGCTGATAGGTGGCCCCTAAGTTGGCCTTGTTGACCCTTTAAAGCTAAGCATACCTCTACAGATTAGGGTGTCTGGGTGACCAGGTGGGTGAGAGGTCAGGCTGTCGGCTGGAGGGGTGAGGGTCATGTCATGTGGTGGGAGCTAGGCCTTTGTCTGAGTCTAAATTTAAGACATGTTGTTACTGTAGCTCCACTTTTAGAACAGAAATGTCTGGTATCGGATACTAGAAAAGATCTGGAATATTTATAGTAGCTGTCAGCTGAGTTTGTCGAACAGGAATATATCCCATTCCTCCCCACTGTGAGAGAGCTTTCAAAAATCAGATGTTATTGTTGACATGAGGATAAAATAAAGTGTCAGCCGACCAGGATTTGCTGGAGTTTAGGACGTAGCTCTTGTCTGCTGTCAGAGATCAAACGGATAGATTAAGGTGGAGACGGAGCGGTTTGGATGGGTAGCGGCGGTTGGATACGGAGATGAACGGATGAAATGAGGCCAGTGTCATCCTGTCTCATTTACTATGCAGGGTTGGGAGGGGATTAGCCTCGCTTACATAACTCAGTCTCCCCCTCCGTCTCCCCCCTTAACTAGCCCATCTCCCCCTTTTCTCCATCCCACACACTCTCCCGCTGTCTTCTGAGATCACAAGATTGGCGGTGGCCTATTTGTTATTCCAGTATTTCCAGTATTTTGAATTTCTTTCATTCTTTCTTTGTTATTTTAGCTCATCTTCTCTTTGGGACAAAAATCCTCAGAGACAAAAGACAGAGGGAGACTGAAAATGGGGGAGGGATGAAAATTAGGATGGAGATGCAGGGATGGAAGATGGAGTTGGTGGAGGAAATAGAAAGCAAAGTGAATGTGATAAAAGGTCTGCAGATAAAGGAAAAGAGGAAACAGGAGGATGGGGGGGGTGAATGAGATGAGTCTATTTATAGTTTATCCCTGCTGTTGGGTTAGACCGCCTGGCCCAGTGTGGCACAGCTCAGCGTCCATGTCAGTCCTCATGTCGGTCTCCATTAGCTCTATACACACATCTAAACAGTATATAGTATACCCTGGGGCTGAGGCTGTCACGAAAACGTGTGTACGCTGACCTTTGCCACTGAGTTAAAGAAAAATTACACACTGACAGATCTGACGGTGTGTGTGTGTGTGTATGTGTGTGTGTAAGGTGCTAGAGTTAACAGTCACACAGTGTCGTGAGATATATATATACATGCTGTGAAAGGTGGGGGAAATTGTGTGCCACTCAGCTCAGCGCGCGACAAGATTGTCTTTTAAGGCAAATGGTGCACTTCAGAGAGCAGTGGCTTCAATTTAAAACACAAAATCAAACACAGAGAGTTCACACCAAAGAACATCTTCTCCCTGATTTTACCTCTTAATCTTGGGAATAAATTAACCGTGCACCATCTCCCATGTCCTTCAAGTTATTTTTTGTTCTTAGATCACATTTGCATATCTGTGTTCTCATTTTTTTTTTCCTGTCCTCACACATACGTTCAACTACAAGCGCACGTGCAGGTGGATGCGTGTGTTTCAGAGAGAGAAACGTGTTCCCTCAACTACATCGAACTGTGGGCTTCCCTTCTGGCCGACTTTGATGGTATCTGCGCTCTTGTTTTTCGTACCTGCTGCAGGCAATTGCACACGCACGCATGATCTAACTGAGTCACAGGCAGAAGAAATAGCTCCTGTTTTAAGCTAAATTCAGGTGGTGTTCTGCTGATAACTTTTTTTGTTTATTTTTATGTACTGTAGCGGTGTTGGCTCAGGGTCATTTTGGTTTCATTTTCACGCTTGTTCGGTCCCAGATTTGGCTCCACTACACAAAAACAGCTCTCATTTCCTTGCGTAAAGTCAATAACGCGACTTCTAACCACTGGCCATGTATATTTATTTGTTTTTTTAGGGGAATATGACCAAATACATTTTATTTTTTTAATCAGCCTACAACGGGAAACATTTCATGGGAAGTTATTAAATGTGAGCTGAAGGCTGTGAGGACCGGCCAGCGACTGTATAAGTTCCTGGATGATTCATGGAACAGTCTCCGGGTTGCACAGGACCTCGTTTGTTTCTGCCGTCTCTGCCTCCGGCTCACCCTGCTCCAATAACACACTTACTGTGGCCGTGGCAGAGGACACATGTATACAGACACACTTTCATGAACACACATGAACGTAAGCATTCACAATATGCACATGTGCAGGCGCCTGCACGCTTACAGAGATCCAGACAATATATTCATTTTCACTCTCACCATGTAGTGTGTAGTACATCGTGGCAGAGCTCGAGAACCATTGTAGGGCTTGAGAGAAATATTAGCATTTTTATTTCCTTGTTCTTCTGTCTCGAACTTAATCTAGAGCTATTTCTCTTCATGCCTTTGTTGCTTACTGATCATAGTCTGTAAATAAGAGTTTTCTCTCTGCTGTGACACAGAGTGGCACGTCTGTGACAGTAGTGGAAATTTATTACACTACTGCACTTACTCAAGTACTGTTTGTCCTTCGTCTCAGAAGGAACTTATACTTTAACTGCACTGCATTTATTTGGCAACCATAGCTAGTTTTCAGAGTAAGATTTTACATGTTTAAAGCATGATAGGCTTATAAAATACACAACACTGTCTATTTTTGGCCTGTGTCCCCTTTACATAAAAGCGGCATCTACTTGGAGTCTAGGATGGCAACTAACCATTGTTTCCATTGTCCATTTAAATGGTGATTATTTTCCTGATTAACCAATTAGTTGTTTGGGCTACAAATGTCAGAACACGGTGAAAAAAGTTGATTGGTGTTCCCTAGAGCCCAAATTCACATCATCAAATGTCTTGTTTTGCTCACAACCCAAAGATATTCAGTCACAGAGGAGGACATCAACCAGACAATATTTACATTTAAGAAACTGGGATCAGAGATTTTGTCTTTTAGTTTTCTTAAAACATCACATTAATTGACGATTACTTAAATAGTTAACAACTAATCAATTAATCGTTGCAGCTCTATTGGAGTCCCTTGTTACATTTCAGATGTTGTTAGCAGTCCCATCCCCACCACAGTGACATTTCCCCTTTAAAATGTCTAATATGGTTTCATTTAAATAACTGTTCGAGGCCCAGAAAAGGTCAGAATGTTATACTTCACAAAACTGCAAAAATTAAAGAGAAACAAGACTGCACATTTGTGTAGCAGAACATCTTAAATGCTGCTTAAACACTGATGCAGCACCAATAACTAGAAGAGACAGGCATTTTGAGAGCGCAGACCACCGTGGCCAAACGCCCTATTTGGAAGAGTGACAGAAAGTGAAAAATAATCTGTGTATCCATCCTTTAAATAAAATCTGCTCCAAAATTTCAAGGTTTCCTCTTTTGCCCATGCTTCAACCTTCCACAAAGTTTCATGAAGATCATTAGTTTTCTGTAATCCTGCTGACAAACAGACAGACGGAAACAAAAACATATCTCCTTGGCGAAGGTAATAATACAATATTGTAGTATTGTAGGGTCCTTCTGCATGATGTATACTTTTACTTTACATACTTGTTTGTTAGGTTTGTTTGGTTGGCTGAGTTGCAGGAAATGGAGCAGGTCGTCTACTAATTGGAAGATTGGCACTTCGATCCCTGGCTCCTCCAGTCTGCATGTCGAAGTGAACTTGGACAAGATACTGAACCCCAAATTGCTCTCGGAGGCTGTGCCATCGGTGTGTGGATGTCTGTGTGTGAGTGATGAGATTAGATCCTGATAAGCAGATTGGCACTTTGCAGGGCAGCCTCTGCCATCAGCGTATGAATGTGTGTGTGTGAATGGGTGAAAGTTGCATTTGGTGTAAACCGCTTTGAATGATAAATGCAGGTTCATTTTTAAGCACTGAATATTTTGTTGATAATATCGCTGCAGTTTTACTTAAGTGGGATTTTTGAATGCAGGACTTATAGTTGTAATGGAGTATTTTCACATTATTTTACTAGTACTTCTGCCAGCACTGCTCCGTGAACTGCAGCCTCTGAGTTGTTTCCATGTGTTCTTGTGACACGGGTGGGGAAACACGATAGAGACAAAAATCTTTCACAGTTCTGCAGCGGGCGTGAAGCGTGACAGCAGCCTCTCATGCTGTTTGTCTCATTTCAACTTTCTCTGTATTTAGGCTCAACGCGCAGTTAAATTGCAGCCAGATGCTGACAGGTGCTTCAGTGTGTTTCCGTGAAATATGAGCAGATCTTTCGTCTGGCAGACCCCCTGCTCTGTGACAACTTCCCCATGCACACTATGTTCCCTCTGCTTTGAGCTGAGGAAGAAGGAATCTGTGCATAGAAATGTATTTGACATAATAGAAGAAAAGCTAAAGACGGGGAGACTGAGAAGAATATGAGAGGAGATAAAGTGTGTGAATGAAAGGAGATGATCCACATCCTCCAGACAGACAAATTCTTACAACAGCAGTGGCAGGTTGATAGAGCTGGAGACGACAAAAGCCAAGACAAAGCTTTTGGCTGTCGTTTAAGCACTGAAAAGTCAAATTAAAACTTTCCTACAGTCTTTTTTTCCCTCATTCATTAATTTCATCCTGGTGTCTTCATTTCCTCGGTGCAGTCGGTTTTGGTCCTCCTGACCACGTCTCACTGTGTCCCCACAGAAGACCCCCATTAGTCATCAACTATCTATGAACATGCAACATCATCCTTTTCTTCTGGTGTGATTTTAATAGTAGAAGTTGATTGTGTGCGGCTGTGGCTGAGCATCAACTTCTGCTCTTCAGATCAGTTCCAGAGATAGAGTTGACCCACCACTTCCGCCGCCGCTGCTGCTGCCATCCCCCCACCCGATCTCATGTAAGATTTGAAATCTTAGAGGAACATTACAGAGTAGAGAGAGGGGTCGGGGAGGAGAGTTAGAGGAGGAGTGTATCGATTAGCCGTTTGACTTCAGGGAGGATTGAGTACTGTACATGATGAGCTCATTCTCCTCTGGCAGCCGTAGAAGTACATTTACTCAAGCGATATTTGAATATTTCCATTTTATGCTACTTTATACCTCTACTGCGCTAAATATTGTACCTTTACTCCACAACATTTATCTGACAACTACAACACCTTATAAAGATTAAATCATAGTTCTCCAGCCTGTTTGGCTTGTGACACTAATGGAAAAAAGCAGTGTCTCTAGTCACATTTCAGATGTCTAAGAGTGATTTTACCTCAAAACCTTTAATAATGATCTCTTTAAATCACTGCTGGAGACCCAACAAGTTCAAATGGTGAAGACACAAATAGACAAGTAGACATAAATATCTGTAGCAAAACTTTTCTTTTTCTGATTCGTGGCACTGTGGTGCAGTGGATAGCATTGTCGCCTTGCAGCGAGAGGGTTTCTGGCTCAAACCCAGGTGTATGGAGTTTGCATGTTCTCTCCGTGTCAGTGTGGGTTTTCTCCGGGTACTCCAGCTTCCTCCCACGGTCCAAAGACATGCAGGTTAATTGGTGACTCTAAATTGACCGTAGGTGTGAATGTGAGTGTGAATGGTTGTCTGTCTCTATGTGTCAGCCCTGTGATAGTCTGGTGACCTGTTCAGGGTGTACCCCGCCTCTCCCCAATGTCAGCTGGGATAGGCTCCAGCAGCACGTCTGTTTCTGAGGATATATAGCACCACAAAGTTGCACTGTGTTCAGACAGTTGCACTGAGTCTTAAAACCTGTCTAGGGCTACTTTTTACCACACAGAAAATTGATCCGGAATCAGTAAGGGAATCGATAAAGAAACAGAGCCATAGGCAGATTTGATAATAGCACTGGTATCAATAAATCTTATCAATTCTCATCCCTGTTTACCAGTAATACTGGCATTGTTGTTTAGGTACTTAAACCTAAGTAAAGGTCAATATTCAGTCAGTCATATGAAGTCCTAATTTGATAACATCAAAAAAACATTTCTATATTAGTTTTACTAAGAAGCTGCACAAAATGTTTCTTAAATTTGAAGTAGTTGCACTGTAAATGTAATTTCGGTCAAATGCAGCCGTAGCAGAAGAGTAGATAAAGATGGACACATTCATACACCAAATGGTGCAGTAAAATGGTGCAGGTAAAACATTTTGGTGCATATACACAGTACACAGTACTTCTCACACTGATCTCAGTGCATGCTTTTCTTCTGCTGCTGGATAAAGGTGAAATAGTTGATTTAAGGCATGAATTAAAACAAAGCTAGAGGGCTTAGTTTGGTACAGGATGTATTCAAATAATTATTTCTTCTATTAATTGTTGTTACAACAGTGTGTCCCTGAGGTCTGAATATCAAATCAGTTTTTATTGAGAAAAGCCACCTTTGCATATCCACACTTAGACAGGCTGCCCTCTAGTGACCAGCCCTGGCTCTACACGGAGCCTGACCTGAGCTCCTGGATCAGAAGTGAAGTGCAAACTAACAGAGTTGGAGTTTAATATATTCGGCAGATAGATCTATCAGAGCAGCGCGGGCAAATGCAGTCGCCATTGTTGTTTTTTTTCCGTAACCTATAAGATGAATGGCCCTCATTAATCATGGCCATTTGTCTTCAGTTGTAAGAGTAGAGGTCAGTGATTAAACCTTGTTCTCTGTAACGAAGCCAACTCTCCATCTCTATCTCTCTTTCCCTCCCTCGCTCAGAGGATCAGAGAGAGAGTTGCATTTCGCCGCTGCTCTGCTCTGCTTTTCATGGCTCTGATGTTGTCTGCCACCAAATCCCAGCTGAATAAAAGTCAGAAATTGAAGCAGCAAATCATGTTTTATGTATGTGTGCTTACACAATGAAAGCAAGCTGGAAAGTGGGCCAAGCATCACACAGGGCATATTATGGCAACAAAGCAGCTTTTCACTTTCTTGGAAAAAACCACAGTGGCAGACGGCAGAGTGCCGGGCGCAGAGTACAATATGAGTGTTCAGTTAATGACAGCGAAAATGGAAAGAGAGATACATAGAAATTGCATTACCTGACTGCTCTATTCCTGGAGAGTGTTTTACTATTCCCATTGATTCTATTCTGGTGTAGAAACGGCGCTGTTGACTCGTATGCTCCATTATTTAATAGATATGTCTGGGGAAGAGCAATATGATGATATACACAGTGATACTGAGTTTTTTCAGTTTACACAGAGGAAGCTATCACTTAGATATCTCTGGCTGTATCAGACCAGGGATGCAACTTTATATTGTGTTCGTCATCTGGGTATTATTTTCTTGATTATTAATTAAATGTTTGGTTCATGGAATGAAAGAAAATAGACCAAAACGTCTGCTTGACTTCTTCAGATTGTCGGTTTTGTCTGACCAACAGTCCAGAATCCCAAAATATTATGTTTACAGTGTAAATCATGAGAAGCTAAACACTTTGTTCGAGCTGTAACCAGGCAACATTGCATTTACCAAATGTTTGCACCGGTGTTATTAGGGCTGTGCATTGGCAAGAATCTGGCAATATGATACGTATCACCATACTGGGGTAAGATTCAGTATATTGCAATTGGGGCCAATGGATGATGCCATCCCCCACCCCCAACCCACTCTCAACCCTTTCATCCTTCCACACTAATAGTGGGGCACAGGTTTGTGGTGGCGCTACTGGCATTCGCTGCATGTTTATAAAATAACAATTCAGATTTATTTATCAGATGAACTGTAGGCTGCCAGGTGGGCAATGTGGTACCTTTTTAAGTGAATAAGTTGGTCACCATCGTGAAGATTTGCTCCCATCAACATCACTGATCAATATGCTCACATATGCTGAGCTGCCATTTTCTTTAATTCACTGGAGTATAAATATCACAGGCTCTGGCAGAGGGGTCAAAAAGTGACAAAGCAGCATCCATAACTTACTCAGAAATAGTCCAACTTCTCCTCCATTTTGTCTGTCACTTGCTCTCTCAAACACACGCACATGCCCACACACACACACACACATACACACCCTGTCAGTCCTTGTTTCTCTGTCCTGACCGTCGTGCTACTATAATGCATAAAGCTGGCAGTTTAGTTTACCTCTATCAGTTAAAAAAAATAAAATAAAAACAGCCTGCAGGATTCTTTAAAAAAAATTAAGAAAATAAAAGATTGCATAAAATTAAAATTTGTCATAATATTTTAGAGTAAGCCTATTGGTACGGTATCACAAAATATAATGTTGTGATTCTCAAGTGTATTAATTTTTTCTTACACCTCTAATTATGATAAACTATTGTGATTGGTGTAAATCACTGGATTAGCCCAGAACAGATTTTCCTGTCTGGTTCATTTTAGAGCTTAAACAATTAGCTCATAAATCATTTAGTCTCTTAATAGAAAATAAATTGATCATCTTTTCTGGCTATTTTTGACATTTGATGAACGATTTTTCCATTTTTCAAGAAAAAAAGCCACATCTGTTTGTTCCAGCTGCTCAAATGTGAAGATTTGCCTCTTTCCTCTGTTTTACATCACTGTAAGTTTAATGTCTCTGTGGGGTTTGGGACTGTTTTTGTGACAAAACAAGACATCTGAAGATGTAACCTTGGACTCTGGAAAACTGTGAAGGGCATTTTTCATTATTTTCTGACATTTTACAAATAAAGCAAGAAAACTATTAATGGATTGATAAAGAAAATAACTGGCAAATTAATCAAAAAGGAAAATGATAGTGAATCACAGCCCTAGTTATTTCATCTCTACACTGTTTCTCATAAAATGTGCTATATAACATATATGTTGATATTGCATCATAAAATGATGTATGCTGTGGTACATGGAGTTTTTGTCCCCATTACCTACCCATAGAAAAGTCTAATACATGTGTCCATGTGTTTGTCATTCTTTAGGACGGAGCTGAGCACTTCTCTCTCTCTTGTTTCATTCTGCAAGAGTCACCTTGGCACAGATTTAGCCACGCCTTTCGTGTGACGGCAGCTTCTTTCTCCTTCACCCTCCTTTACTCCTCCCTCATCAGCACAGCATTGAAACACAGTAGAGACCTGGAGTAACCCAATAACTCTAACGTTAGCGGCGCTGTGATTAACAAAGTGAACCCAAACCACATGGGCTGCATAACATTAATGACACCCTGAGCTGAAGTTAATACTGCAGCGCCCTGTGGGAGTGTGACCCTGAATCATAGTGTCATTGTACTCACATTAAGTGTGGTCCCTGCGGTGAGGACATATGCTGCTATAGCGAGGTAATCTATCTACCAGTGATCTAAAGGATTAATAATCTCTATCTAATCTGCAGCCATGGGTTCACATCAGCCTATCATACAGGGTGAGATGTCATCTCCTGATTAGAGATAGTGCACAGAAAGGGGGTTCAGTGTGTGTGTGTTCATCAACTCCACACCCTGGAGAGATCATCACAGGTCATGTCTTTTGGCCTTGAAGTGGATTTATGAAAATTAAAAAAAATGTAAAGCTGATCACAAAGGCCAGGGTCATATCGATGGAATTATATGTGCACGCATGTGTGTGCAAACAGTTCAGTATGTGTGCCTTCATTTGAAATCACTGTTCGTTTGTAAGTCTTTCTTTGATTTTTAGAAATACTAGCAGCAGCATGGCTGTAGGGATGGCCATGTCAGTCCATTACTCTGGTCCAGATGAAAATGTCAGACAACTGTTGGATGGATTGCCATGAAGTTTGCCACATAATGTTCATGGTTGCCAGAGGATGAATCCCAGCGACTTCGGTGATTCCCTGACTTTGCCTCTAGTGCCATGATGAGGTTGACATTTAAGTGAAATGTCCTGACAACTATTGAATGGATTAGGGTTGTAAATTATGAAAAAAAAAAGAAAAAGAAAAAGAAAATCATTAATCACTGCGATTAATTTGACAGATATTGTGACTGTGACATGAGTCGCAATTTTAGTGGGAATGGTAATTTCTGCATTTCATTTTCATGAAAAAAAAAAAACCTAAAAAAATTTGATGAATATGTCATTTTTGCCAGTGTTACTTAACAAGCATGTCCCCTTATGTCTGAAGTGTGATCTTTAGACTGGAATATCTCTGTTGCACCACAATGCTTCATTTATGATGGTATGTTGTACCATTTAGCTCTTGTGATTTGTATATTACATTTAGTCATATTGCAGTTTTGAATGCATTGTTTTTATCGATAAAATTTTGTCCCAACATTCATGTTCCCTCGATGATGAAGTATGATAACCTTGGTGATGCCATAGTGTAACTCATCTAGTGCCATCATTAGGTCAAAATTTTAATTTGATCAATATTTCAGTTTATGACTATATAACTGCAAAATTAATGACTGTGCAAAGGAGTGAAGCCCTCTAATTAATTTGAAAGAGGTCAGTCCAGCTCTGGCAAAACAGTTCAAGGTTATCCAGCTGAAAAGTGGCACAACTTTTGACACAACGTGACATCATTTGGCAAATACATGCTCATATTCCTGGTACATTAGTGAATGCTGTATTTCTACTGTTACACTCACCATTGTTGAAAGTTACCGCTGTGATACCTCGATTTCACCCTGGACTGAATTTTGTTGTCTCATCAGTTATTTTTGGCCAGTATCATGGTATTACAGTACACCATGGTATTTAGAAATCTAAATGGTATGATTTGTAATACCGTCAAAAATACAGATGCTCCTCTTTTTATTAGACAAATACAGAGTTTCTGTATCGAGGTGATGCAGTGCACAGCATGTGCCACCAGAGGTCAACTGTTGGAATAGGCAGCTGAGCTGAGAAACATGGCCAATGTGAGTGGTGGGGACAGCGTTACAGGACTAAAGCTGTCCAGCAACGGCAGAGATGGACAGGGGGCAAAACTTATTTTTACGCCTAACGCTGTGAATTAAGGTTTTTTTTTATTTTTTTTGACCAAATCAGAGTTGGTTATTGCTGTAAAAGTGGTAAAACTGACTGAGATTGTTTTGGTGAGTTTGAATAAGGTGTGTTTTACATCAAGGTCACAAGACAGTAGAGAGTGTGAGGGTGTGTCACGCCATTTAGGACAGGGGATTCCATCTTCTAAAGTACGTGCTCTGTTACCTCTGTTACCAAGGTGTATGCACTCAGTCCAAAAATGAGAGTTTATAATGTCCCAGTATGAGAGTGGTGGTAGTGCATCTGGGTCTGTAATTCAGCGTTGAGCTCCGGTTTGTATGGATCTGTTTTGTTAATCGCGATTAGTTTGTCCACCATAGCAGGGACAGATAACACAGTGCGATCAATCAATACAACATGGCGCCCCCCTTCAAAAAATATAAAATGGTGTGACGTCTACTCTACATTCTTTATTAAGCTAGTTCTGTAAAATTTGTTCTGTTTAGTAAGGACAATAGGCCTAAGAATATTTCCTTTTTCGACATTTTTTGAGTTTATCAAACTAAAAGAGCTAGAGGTTGGGGCTACAGTAACACCATCATGATATACCATATATCCCAGTGAGAGGTCAGAAAACTATGAAGGTATGGAAAAATAGATACCACCCAAGCCTACTCACTGGCACCCTGCATTGATTTATTACAGATCTGTTTTGGTCCGAGTCCCTGCTTAGTCCTCTATATATCTCATATCTGTGATGTTGATGTATGCACATCCAAGAAAAGAATCAGCTTAAAGGGGGATGGGGCATCTGAATAAACCCCTGTTATCTCACTAAAATAACCCCCAACCCTCTCCTGTGTCCCTCGGGGAAGGCCTTGGCCATCTGTCCTCCTGGGGGCTCCCTGTTAGGACACACGTATGTCTGTACCCCATGCCTGGCTTCAGATGATCAGGCAGTGTTTCACTTGTGTCCACAATAACAACCTCAAAGCATGTGGCCATCGAATCGGACCTCAAATGGCTGAAACACAATAATCATCTAATGGCAGGAGTCCCAGATCCTGATAGCCACTTTAATCAGTCGTACTTCGGCCTAAAGCCTAACTGACCTCAAGATTTCATGGAAATACATTCATAAGTTTGTGAGATTTTCTGTTGACAGACCAACACATAATTTAATTTCATGTTTGCTCCATATTGATGATATTTGAGCTTCTTAAAAACATCAGCTACATAAGAGCTGTAAGGAAATCTATAGGTTGATCAATAATTGTGCTTTATGTCATCATATGTCAAATTGATGTATTGATTTAGTTTAAAAGGTTTTGTATTTTGTCCTGTTTTCCAAATGAAATTGAACTGAAGATGTTTGGTGGGTGATGGAGGAAAAAGGTCAAGCTTCTCTTCTTTTCCTCCATTGTGTGTTATGTGGTGGACGGGAAAACAATGCACTTTGACATTTCTCTACCTTATAATCCAGGGTAATGTCATTATGCCATTCATGTGGAAGTCATTTGATGATTTCATCCATTGTTGATCAAAGTTTGACCTGAATATCTGATTTTTTGTGCATCAACAACACATCAACCTCCAGCTGATACAGTTTGCCTTGACAATACTTTTGTGTGACTGTCCATATTCCTACAGTCTGTCTGTTTCTGACAATTGCTGCAAAAGAGCTTGGTCAGCATCTGTTCGTAGTTCCTGAAAGCAGCTCTGGGGCTCAGGACTGACCCCTGCACTGGGACACCAGGGCCAAAATCAATAGTTGTATTGTATCACTTATCAGACTGTAACAAACTGACTGATTACCTCATCGGCTGCTTGTGCAGAGACTGGAGAGATGGTGGGGGGGAGCAAAGCGAAATAATGGGTGAGATCAGAAGATAAAAAAGCATAAATGAAAAAGGGTGAATTAGCAATTTTGTGAAGAGAAGATAAAACCCTCCAGTGTATGAATGGAAGAAAAGAGCTTATGTTTTCTGTTATTGGACACCAGGGGGTGGTAACACTGACAAAATCAAACTTCACAAGTTTTTTTTTTAACCCAATACCTTGGCACTACAGTCTATACTGATATTAACACACAAGAATACACATGCAGTAGTACTGTGGATATAACAAGCAAATCCATGGAGGAATTAACTTCTTATTTCACTCATCTGAAGTCAGATGAGCTCTGGGATTTTATTTGATTAACTCAGGCAGCCCATAAAACCAGGAAACACTAATTCAGGATATTACATAACAACCAAAATCAATATATGATCAAGCTCTACTGCCTTGTTACCTCCTTCTCTTCTATAATTTCCTCCCTCTTTTTTCTCTTCTCCTGTTTTTATGAGTTGCAGTGAAGTCGTTTGTTCTGCACACTTTTAAGCAGGAAGCACATGCAAACACACAAACTCACATTCATATATGTTTACAATGTGAGGTTATCAAAAAATGCATTTTCTTCATTGTGAGAATCGAGGTCATCAGGAGAAGCTCAGTGTTGTTGGTTATATTGTTTGTTTGCATGTGGGTGCTTGTTCAGGGGATGGTTTTACAGTTACTGAGAGATAGACTAGACTGGATCTACCTAATAGTCACACGTCACTTAAATACACTTCTAAATCCATTACTTGTACAAAGCGGCCCAAGTCTTGACAATCTTAAAAGAATATTGAAACCCACAAAGGTCTCTGTACATTGCGCCTTCTGGTCGACACCTTAACCACAACAGTAGGATGTGAAAACTGTGACAACTGTGAAAGGAGTCACTTGAGTATTATAACTCCAATCTGCAGCTCCCCTCGGCGTTATAGAGCTTTATAATGAGTTTCAACTCCTTTTTTAACTTTACTGTTTTGTTTCATTTGCTCTCACAGTTTAGTTTTCATAAGCCATAGCAGGAGACTGTTTTCAGTAGCCATTTTTACACAGAGATCGTGCTATAGGGCCGCTACAAAGTCCCTTCTTTATGCCTCCTTTGCATTTTTACACAGAACCAAATGATGACCTCATGATGCTGCTTCAGTGTGCGACTATACACTGCATTGCAGATTTGCTGAATCAAGAGGCGAGATATGTAACACAACAGCGTCAGCCTCTAGTGTGACATATAACATATTCGTCAGCAGCGCTATCTAAACAACAACAATGGCAGTAACGTGTCAGTAACAATCATTTATCATCTCTGTTATACGGCAGCTGATCTCATCCTGTCCTCTGAGGTTAAGGAGCTCCTGGACCTCAATGTTTTCCCAATTTAAATACATTTACGGCCGCTGTTCTTCTTCTTTGAGTTAACTGCCAATTGCCACCAGCTGCTTTATAAATCTTCCGTGGTGGGTTGCATGCATAACACGTCCTCAAAACGTCACATCCATCCTGCACATGATCTGGTCCTACAGACTGTCCTGTTCATATAGACACAGTTTCAATGCTGTTACAACCTCCCATCGCGGATTAAAGGCGAGACCACTCTGTCCCCCCATTCTGCAATCGTACCTTATATGCAGCACGGGGAGGCGGCATGATAGCGTGATCTTCCAACCTTGCACAGGCAGTGTACATTATCAGACAGACACAGTTAGTGACTAGCTGGTGAACAAAGTGGAGCATTTAGCAGCTAAAGATTTAGATATTTCCCTCAGGGGTTGGTAGAAACTAAGAACAGTGCTAAAGAGAGTGAATATTGGACTTACATTCATCAGGCGGACACAAACACGCCACCAAACAAATGATAATGTTGCTTTGTAACTGCTAGGTGAGTGTATGAAGTCTAGTTAACCGTATCAGTTTAAAAGATGATGATATGTCAATGCTGTGTTTACAACCTGTTCTCACTGCCTCCAAGTGGCCAAAAATGTATTTCAGGTTTAATATGGTGTAAATGCTGCAAACAGGTTAACATTAACTCTTGTGTTTTCCCCTCAGGTCAAGACAGGAGTGAGGTCCTGGGATGAGAGCTCTCTGCAAGTTCCCTGTCTCCCCCAGACCTCCAGGCGGAGTACGCTGGGCGACACTCTGAGGTAAAGAACCACACAAAAAAATAAAGCACCCTCTGCAGACAAAACCCTTCTCTGACGACACTGACCTTCAATATTTGCTGACTCAAGCGTCCCTGACTCCTCCTACGCCTCTTGTTCTCTCTTTCCCTCCCGTTCGGTGTTGTTCTTTTTCTCTCCTGTCTTTCGGGGCGCAGGGGACATTGATCAATGGCCTGACTTCTTGGTGTGGGCTCAGTTTAGAGTGACCCGCTGTGGTCACTTTGTCACACAGACACACATGCACGCACATTTATGGAAATGGGGGTCTTGGCCTCCTTCTTTGAAGTGTCTGGTTAGGGATTGGGTTTGGAGATGGATGGCAGTCGGAGTGTGTGACACAGGGGGGAGGAGGGTTTAGGGGAGGAGGAGATGAGGGGTCAGAGGGTCAGGAATTTGTGCCTGAGCCTGTGTTGTTCCATACAACAGCAGGGTGACAACAGTACCTCAAAGTAGGGGTGTGATGGGACACAGAAGTCATGGTTCGGTTCATACCCTGGTTTAGGAGTCACACTTCGGTGTGAGTTTAGTACAGCAGGGAGCAAAATCTAATGTTCCTGTCTATTATTTTGAACAGACAGTAGACAGACAGACACAGTCCTATTGCTGGGGACTGAGGAAACATTTCCCCACTGGCACCTTTGGTAAACTGTTTTCATTATAAGAATCAAAAACATTTCAAACACTTCTGTATTACACTGTCTGAACACTAAGCAAACACTTTCCCAAAAGGCAACAGATCACAACAGGCTATAAAACTGGGAAGCATCTCTTATTATATGAAATTGAAAATCCCAGAATACATAGAACAATAAAAATACAACCTGTGCGTTAGAAGGAGTGTTACAATTAGTTACACCCTTGCTATATTTAAACATTCAAAGCACCAAAAAATTAATCAGCCTGGTGATCGGAACATCTGGGTGATGCCGTTGAATATGCGTTAGGATGTTTGATGTGTTTCCATTCACATAGAGATGTTTATAGCTGTGGCCACATTCTATTTGGAGCATACATGACACGCCCCTACAAACCGTGGGAAGACAAGACAAACCCACTAATGCGACACTTATTTGAACCCTGCTACAACACGACCTAGTAGTAAATAAAAATGAGGCCAAGTGTAGCAATAATCTACTTTTTAAAAAGATATTTTGGGGCATTTTTGCCTTTGTTAGACAGGGCAGTCTCAAGTGTGAAAGGGGGAGAGAGAGAGGATGACATGCAGCAAAAGGCCGCATGCCAGAATTGAAACCACGGCTGCTGCAGCAAAGACGATGCCTGGTACATGGGATGCCCACTCCAACCACCAAGCCACTGGGCACCCTGCAATAACCCACTTTTTAATTCAGTATACATGAAGACATGATTAACCTTATAAGTGATGACATGTAACCCTTACTTTTACCGTAACCCAAACCGTCTCTCTTTTAAATTCAGATTCAGAATACTTTATTAATCCCCGGGGGGAAATTGTTTAAATATAACACTTTATAGCGAGCTAAATGCTAACTTCACATTTTCAGGCCCTCCACCTTTGGATCAAGAGGCGAAGGGGGCTGATCGCTTACTCATGTGTGTGTATGTTTGGCAAATCATGTCGCTGGTCGGGTGATGTAGCTGCGTCACCTACAGGCGTACCTACTCATTCACATACTCTACAGTGGTGGAGCAATAGTGACAAACCATACGTTACACAGCTCTCTACTGTTGCTCTTGTGACTGAACAGAAACTCATACATGGGTCCTCCAGCTCTGGTGTTTCATTTTTGCTCACCATACTGACTTGTGCGCTCATCAGCTTGTTGTGCTAACCTCAGCTTTGTTGATAAAATTGTCTGGTCAAACCTGTGCTTGTGAACTTGAGTTCCACATTACGTGCATCAATCTAGCGGACCGTGACGGTTTGGTACGAATACACAAACCTGCCTCAGAGAAGTCAGTGGTCTGTTTACCACAAATCTAATTTTCTCTGCACCTTCTCTTTCAAAAAGCCTCCTTTAAACTCATTTGTGTCAGTCTGTTTTTGTTTGTTTTTGGGCCACGAGCAGTCACACAACACTGCGTCCTGACATGAGCTGCTTATCATTTCTATCAGCTCAAGGCCTCGCAGTATAGAGCACTGTTTGTGAGATATGTGGGGTGATAATAATGTGTGGTGCACACAGCAGCAGCTGTCTTCCTCTCTTCTTTCCACCGTCTCCATTACAGATCCGCTGTCTCCTCTGCTCTCTGTCTTTCCTCCAGTCCAGCTCAGCCCGTCCCAGCCCAGCTGTCCCCTTCCTTCATTAGCTGTCCCGCACCGCCTGCTCAGGCAAGGTCACTTTCAAAATACAAAAGACTCCACACAAGTCCTGTTTTGTACCTTATTTTTACTTGACACGTTTCTTACAAGTTAAAGCTGCACAAATCAGTATTTAGATAATGAACAATGTAGAAGGAGTGAATAATTTACATTATCACCAGACCCTGCAGTTCCCCTCAGCTCTACAGATCATTTTAGCATCTTCTAGCACACTATATTGGTTTAAAGGGCTGCAGCTTCACTGGTTTGGTTCAATCTCACCACTCTCATCAGCATTGTTTCCAGCGTAGCTTGCCTATTTTTCCTTTGTTTCGTTATGTGGTGTGCTTTATCACTCTAAAAGTCCACTTAATAAATAAGTTTCTTCTTCGCCTCCTACTTATCTTTATCGTCACGTTCAGCCTCCCACTCTGCGCTGACTCATATGGGGGTTTAACATGTCACACTGAATGGATGCACTCAGTTGGTAAGTTATATTTGCCTGTTTGGAGGCTGACATAGAAACTCTTGCTGACTCACGCACACACATTGTCACACATGCACACACACAGGAAAGACTCAAAAGCTTTCTGGTGTTGTATTTTCGGCCTGGAGAGGTGGGCTGTGTTAATGGCAGTAAAGTGCCAAGTCAGAGAACAGAAGTGAACTCTCTTCTCACTCGTTACTGTGGAACTCTCTGGGAGTACAGGGCAGTTCCAGTAAGGAGAGAGGGAACACACACACACACACACACACACACACACACACACACGCTCCGCTCCTCCAGCATTACTCAGTCCTCCTACTGGTTTTCCATGGAAGCACACAACAATAAACTGGTCAGTGAGTGGTTAGCATTGTGTACCACACAACAGAGCTGTGTGTGTGATTTGTAAGTAGTTGAGCGCTCAAACAATGAGTGCTAACATGCTGATTTATAGCAGGTTGTGTGTCATCTACTAACTTAGTTTAGTGTGTCAGCATGTTAACGGCATTGCAAGGTATTGGCTAAACTGAAATTCTGAAGTGATAAAAAAGTGCCCAGTAGCAGGAAGAGCTTGTGCAAATCTGTTTGTTTCAACTCTGCCAAATTGAAATTTTGACCTGACAATGGCATTAGAGGAAAAGTCAGGTGATCATCTGAGTCTTTAGCATTCATCCTCTGGACACCATGGATATCTTTACAAAATTTCATTGAGATCCATCTGATAGTTGTTGAGATAGTCAAACAGTCCAACATCGCCATCCAACGAGCTACGCTAAAAGTGTGGCTAAAAATGCCAAATAATTAGTGTTCCAAGCTTCCCAAATGCAAGGACTTGCTGCTTTCCTTTGTTTTTTATCATTTTAAATATGTTGTCCTTGGCTTTTGGATCATCAGTCAGGCCACACAAGAAATTTTAAGACGTCTCCTTGGGTTCTGTGAACTTTCATTACAAGTTTTTTCACTCTACTCACACTTTACTAGTTCATAGGCTCCCAACCAGGTTTGAAGATAAAGCTGAGAGGTCACAAAATGGTTAAAAGGATAAGAAAGAAAATCAATAAAGCATCTTTCATTCAGTCATTTTCCGTAACCGCTTATCCTGTTAGGGGTCACAGGGGGCTGGAGCCTATCCCAGCTGACACTGGGTGAGAGGTGGGGTACATCTTGGACAGGTCGCCAGACTATCGCAGGGCTGACACATAGAGACAGACAACCATTCACACTCACATTCACACCTACAGCCTTAACAATTTACCATCTCACCAATCAACCTAACCCGCATGTCTTTGGACTATGGGAGGAAGCCGGAGTACCTAGAGAAAACCCACACTGACATGGGGTTTGAACCCCCCCACCACAAGTTTGAACTAGGAACCCTCCTGCTGTGAGGCAACAGTGCTAACCACTGTACCACTGTGCTGCCCCAAAAAACATCAGTTACACAAAAATGTATATATTTTCCGACATTTGTCTATTGTCTGTTTTTTTTTCTTATGAAATACTAGATGCATTTATCTCCTTAAGCTGCAATGTCTTTTTAAGATAAGGAAAAAGTGTCTTTGTTGGAACTGAGGCCATAATAAATAGAGGTCACAAGTAGACGTGACTTCATTTGAAGGTGTCACAAGCCAAAAAGGTAGAATTATGTATAATCAGCAGATTAACTGATAATGAAAATGGTCTCCATTTGCAGCCTTTATATAGCCACACTTTTCTTTCCATCACACTCTCAGCTTAACCTCCAAACAAACAGCTTCAACCTTTCACTGAAAATACAAGAAAAAAGCTTTTCAGTCTCATTCATTCCCTGCTTTCTGTTACCTGCCGAATAATACTCTGCACAAAAGAGCGTGTGGAGCGTGCTGGCACAAAGATGAGCAGAAACATGTTATGTAATTTACCCCATCTGAGTGGATTGACCCCCTCCCTCCCTCTGTAGCGGCTGCAGCTCTTGATGTAGTCGATGTTGTTTGATAATTGCACAATTGTGTGTAACTGCACTGTTATTTAGCCAAAGAATAGCTGCTGAACAGTGGGGTGAGAGGAGGTGTTCCCTTGAATGCATGTGTGCCGCTCTGCTTTCACACACACACACGCACCAAACAGAAATAGTGGATAACATTTCTAAAAATGTTCAATCTGACGCAGGATTGTGTGTTGATGCAGAGTGTGTAAAAGAGGAGGGGATGGATGAAGCTCAGGCTAAAAAGAGAAGGGGGAGGAGAGAGAGGCAGAGGAGAGTATAGAGTGTGTGTTAAAAGAGGGGAACTGGAGGCAGGGGGGCTGGCAGACAAAAGTGAGAGAGGGGAGGGAGGAATGAGGAGGAGGAGGAGGGGGGAGGCGGTGCTAAGGCAGACAGCAGGGAGGGAAAGCTGAGAAGAGGAACAGAGGAGTGAAGTGAGAAGAGAGAGGAGGAGGAGGAGGAGAGGACAGGAAAATAAGGGGGCTTCCATTTGAAAGTCCTCGTGTTGGGATATGAAGTCCTGGCGCGGTACAGAGGCAACGGCAGGAAGCTGGAGTGTTGTAGAGAAGAGGTAGACGACAGGAAAAAGAAGGAGAGACGGGGAGAATCAGAGCCAACAGAGACTGGAGTGATTTTTGCATTTTTTTTTCCAAGAGAGACAGAGACAAGTGGAGGCAGCGATGCAGGGCTCTCACTGGGGTGAGTGTGGAGCGTGTGTTGCATGTGTCTGCATAAGTGTGTGTCTTAAATTCTCCAAACTCAGGCACTCTATATACTGCCCTTTATCCCAGTTTGGCTCCATTTACTTGAAGACAAATTTGCCTGAGGAAACTTTGTATTCATGAGCACCTTGAGTCAGTGTGAAGCCACTTTAGAGGGTGTCAGTTGCGGAAATGCCAATAATGGAAGGTATGTAACGGAAAGAGTTTGAGACAAAAGTTCCTTGGCAGGCCCATTCATACACAAACACTGATTTAAACAGGATTGGAAACTAGTTAAGGAATGTCAGTGAAAGCCTAAACAGTTGGTGATGTCTTCTAAAAATGTGGATAAACTGTGATCTATCTGGTCAAACAATGATCCCTGGAAAACTGGGTTTCCTTTCAGTTTGCCAGAGATTGAAGGCAGCTGGATGATTCAGAGTCAGCTGACTGGTGTTAGCTTTAAGTTTCTAAAGTTGTTTCATCTGTAGCTGCACTTAATGACCCTGGAGACTCCTGGCCTGCTGAAGCCAGGACAAACAGACCAGGTATCTTGGATTTGTTGAGGTGTGATAATGGGTTTTTGGTGGTGAGTGAGCCCAGGTTTTCTAATCCCGACCCTGGGTAATCTGCTCATTACAGACTGTTGGGGTATTGATTTGAAATTTCAGCCTTTAGAAGAACTGTCCCACCCTCTGGACAGTTGGCCTGGAGGAGGAAGAAGAAAGAGGAGGAGGAGGAGGAGGGTGTTATTCAATCTGTCTGCACACACACTCATATTGAAGATAAGAAAGAGCATGAGGCAGCAGATACATTTCCACCAGAGCAGACAATTAGGCTGCATCTCAGAAGTGTGACCCGAACAAAACATGTTTTTATCCAGAAGACTCAAAGGGAATCTGTTTCTTTTGATGACGAAGCACTTTGTGAGACTCAGGCCGCAGTTGTTTCTCTTCTGTCTTCCCTACACGTGTAATTACAAGACTCCTCGTGTGCCCTGGGCCACATATTGTAGTTTCTCATCAAGTCTGTTATGGCCCATGAGTGATGTGTCAGCAGATATGTTTATAGTCAGAGTGGTTCCAGGGCCGTCCATTCACTCAACTCTTTGTAGTAGCTGTCTCTCTGACAGTTTCATGTTGAGGTTTCATTTGAGTGAAGACTGTAATTACATAGACTGGGTTTTGGCAGAGTGAGAAGCTCTGACGTTTTACTCCATAAACATAGCGGCTGTAAATGGGCAGGTGTTGAGACATAAACGCTGACATAAAGTTTAACTTGAGGGAAGTGAGACTGGGGGACAGAGAGACAGAAAAGATGGGTTACCTCATCTGCTCTGAACAAAACAAATGAGGTAAATGCGTGTCACGTGTTGCAGGTTACGTATGCGTAACGCTTTCCAGCCGTGTTGACTCAGGCCTCCTGTGTGTGTATGTACAGCATTAAAAGGTACTAAAGTAGCTCCAAATAAAAGATAGCAAGATTGCTTTCTTTTACTTTTGGTTTTCCCTCAGTTTTATCGTCTTTCCTTAGGGTCTGATAGCCAGATTGGTGAAATAAGAGAATTTGTTAAGCTCTGCCAACAACCTCTAATCAAATCTCTCAATCGCAGTGTCTCTTAGATAGAATCTTGTGTTGCAGTAGGACCAACAATACTTGTTAAAGGGGACCTATTATCTAATTTTCAGGTTCTTAGTTGCATTTTGGGTTTCTACTAGAACATGTTACATGTTTTAATGTTCAAAAAACACTTTATTGTCCTTACACTGTCTATGCTGGAACACCCAGCATTCTCCCTAGGTCCTAAACACTATATTTTAGCGCATGTCTCTTTAAGCCACCCTTCCAAAAAAGCACAGTCCGCCCTGATAAGTCAGCGATTTCACGTCCTCCATACCTGTACTCTTGACATCTCTGCACCAACATTGCAGCTGAGGAATGAGTGTAACTGAGTATAGCAGCAACTTTTCAACCGGACATGTTTCAGCAGGAATATGACTGGAAATCTGAGAGATAAACAACATCAGCATCTTCGTGTTAGCATGTAGCTACATGTAGCAGTGTACTTGCAGCTGGGGAATGACTGTACCTGAGTATAGTTGCACATTTTCCCATTACAAATCACCATTAAAAGCTTCAAAACACATCCAGACATATTTTAGCAAGAATGTGATCCAATTTACTATATCCGCAACTAAGACTACATGTTTCCCAGAACTTAGCATGTAGCTTCATGTAGCACTGTATGTAATGTAAACACTAGCAGTAGCATGCCTGGAGCAGATGACCATATAATGAAATCTGTCATGAGCTGATGTCAGTTTGTCTTGAAAGTAGAAAACCCATTGGACGGTTTGAAGCCTGAGGTTTTTGCTCACAGAGATTACTTTAACATACATTTACTTCACTATTTGAACCTTTGGCCACTTTCATTTGAACCTGTGACATTGTGTATATGACATTAAATAAGGAAAGCACAGTAGGTCCCCTTCAAAGGATTCCAAACTGGATTCAGATTTGATTCGACTTCCTACCCTTGGCTCTGTTATTTTCCAGTGATCCCGTCGAGCTAAATGTCATGCCAGGTATTTATGTAAAGCCTCGAGTTGAGAAGCATGGTGAAACACCGAAGGAGGGAGACTGAGAGAGAGAGACAGAAACACAGGAAAATCGAGAGACAGCGAGAGATTAGACGTCGGCCTGGCTTCTGTTCAGTTTGCTGAATGAGTGTTTTCCATGCCAGTCTGTCCCCCCCCTCCATCTCTCTTCAGTTTACAGCGGCACGGACAGTGTGTCTGAATACGTCGGCACATGTGCTTCTTTGCCATGTCAGATATTTTCTCAGATGAGTGGAAGTGAATTATACATTGAGGCTGGCACAGTTAACGTGAGGCGTCGCTGCTTATGTAATAGCTGCTGTGAAACTCATTTGCCTGGCTGTATTTTGTAGCACTGGGTGTGTTTGTGGCATTGTGTGTGTTATATTCTGTGATTTCACACTGGAGCTGTGACACCTTTGCTGAGCAGATATCGTGGCCTACTTTTCCTCACTGAAGCCTGGTAGTAAGTAAACTGCTCACATACAATCAAGGCTCCCGTCACTGCTTCCCTCCTCCTCATCCTCCCTCACATCACATTGTCAGTCAAAGTGTTGTTGCTTTCAGTGTGAGATAACAGGCCCCTTCTCTCTGCTCTCTGCCCTCTGTTAAACTGAAACAATGGCCTTCCACTGTTCATACAGCCGCAGCAGCAGGGGAGGGGAAGGAAGGAAAGTTTTAGGAGGGAAAACTTTACTCTTCTCTTCACATGTGGGACAATGAGAGGACGTCAGAACAGCCTGAGCACCTGGATTTTCCAAAATATACTCCAGTAAACACCACACTAAAGACAAAATGACCTGCACTGATAAGAGATCATGAGCTGCCCCAATTATTGTATTAAGTCAAAGTCAGAGAGTAAAGGCTGAACTGGCCATTGATCCTCACAAACAGCAGTCCACTGACCAGACTAATCCCTGTGTCTCTACCGCCGGCATTCTTGGTATTTCCAGTGTCTGCGGGTCTGACCACTGACCGCCGCTGGATAACTGTCAGTGGCTGGAAAACCTCCTGGAAAATCCAACATTTGGAGCTCACTAGGAATGTCAGCCATCTTCCCCTTTTTCACATACTGTTACCTCAATTTCCTCAGATGCCAGCTGACTGTAGCACTCTTCAGCTCTGCTGTGCCGGGACTAAAGGACTGTTTACTTATCAGAGGATGGGAGTGGCTGAAGTGTGACTTGTTTTTTCTGTTTTTTATTTTTTTTTATTTTGACCCTCCCTGAAGATACAAATATTTTTCCTTGAGCCTCCCCAAGTGACTGGCGGAAAAAGCATTACTCTTCATACACCATAAATTAGTTAAATTAGCGAAAAAAGCCTTGGTTATTCAGTGCTGTGTTTCGGCCAAATTTTAAATGAGACATGTTGAATAATTTTCAAAACTTTACTCATTAGTTTGAAGGCTTGCATGGCCTGGCCCCTGCATATATAGCAGAGCTGTTTAGCCATTCATCGAGCATGGCGTTAGTTCAAGCAGGACACGATGTCAAGCTTAGCTCACATCCCAGCTACATCAGCTGATCTCAAACAGCCCAATCAACTGATGGAGCAGCTGATTGATGGAAGGGAGTCAGCTGATAGATCACATGATTCCTTTCTAAGCAAGCATCCTGCCTACTGTTGCTGCTTCCTCTACATGCTGCTTTGCAACTCACCTTCACCCCAGCTCCTCCTTTTCATGATGTGTCTGACTTATCAATGTCATTTCTGTTTGTCATTGATGCTGCCCTGTTCTGTTCCCGGCGGGGTCTTTGCTGCTGCTCTCCCTGCCCTAGGCTTTCCATGTGGGCGCATGGAAGGGCAGGGAGGTTTGTTCTCTCTGCCTCAGGCTTTCCTTGCTTCTGCATGGAAGGGCAGAGAGGTGTGCTCTCTCCGCCTTAGGCTTTCCACGTAGGCCCGAGGAAAGGCAGAGAGGCCTCAGAACAGAGCCATACCACCAAATACTGCAATGGAAATAAAGTTGTTTTTTTTACCAAAGTGGTCCTGACTGAATTCCAATTGTCGGCTACTCTGATGATCTGATCGAGTCATTTAATCTGTTCCCTGTTTCTATTTTTAAATCCAGAGGTGACTGTGCTTTTGCAGTTGTAGCTACTGAACTTTAAAACAGCCTCTCCCTTTTCCATCAGATCTGCTGAATCTGTGTTTTATTTTTCGCGGCTTATTTCTATAGGAAAGCCTTTTATAAACACTGTCTGTTCCCTTGTGGTTGTGTTTATTTTGGTTGTTCACCTCTATTAATTATTGTCTATGTAAGCATATGAGAGTATGTATGTACAGTATGTGTGTATACTTGTTTTTGTATATGTATTCTATATGTGAAGCTCTTTGCAACTGTATGTTGTAAAAGTGCCACATAAATGCAGTTATTATTATATGGTAAAGATTTTACCTTGACAAAATGTTCTTGCAACCTTACTTTTTTTACTCGGCGAGTGCTTTCTGCAGAGAAACTAAGAGGACAACTCATTGCAAACTGGACCCATAAATAAGCATGTGATTGGCAGTTTGTGTCCCCAAATGACCATAGTGTTTTCACAAGGCTGTACTGCTACTTTCATATCATTGACGTCTACTGCATCCCATTTCAATAGATTGCTGGCTGCTCTCTCACTCAACCCCCACAGGGACTTTCACTGCAGTTATATGTGTGTGTGTGTGTGTGTGTGTGTGTGTCTGTGAGAGTGTGTGTGATAGAGAAAAAGAAAAAAAATCTAGGCTTCGGTCACCCCACTCTGCAGCAGCCTCTCACGTCCGAATTGAGGCCAGATGCTTTGAAATGCTAAAGAGCCAAACTGTCTGCTGTCAGACTGTCACACACACAAAACTCACTCACTCATTCACCTATTCACCCACTCTTTTGCTTTCTTCCTTCCTTCCTTTTCCCGCTCTTCCTGCCTCTCTATCTCATTTCACCCCGCGCATGAAAAATGTGGGCCTCCGCTGCCATCGCAACGCTTCCAAACAGAGGGAGCAGCGAAAGTCTGTAACACCAACAAGTTGGTTGTAAAAGAGGAGAAGGGGGAAAAAAGCTGGACCGTAGGAGGACCTGTTGCCAATTACTTCTGCACAGACTCACTTTTTAGTAAACGTATTTCTCAGTTTGTGCTGCTGCAGAAAACCTGAACTCAAAACTTTTGTTAAGCTAGAATGTCCACCATGTTGCATTGCCAAAGAGGACAATGAAAGGAGACTTGGCAGTGAGGCGATGGGTTAATGAGGGCTGAGAAGGTTTGCATGCATACAGCGATTCCAAACACACACACACACACACACACACACACACACACACATACACACACACAGTGCAAGACTTTAAAGCCAAGCCATGTGGGGGTAGGTGACAGTGAGCGACCACTCAGACAGACAGTCATTGTGTTGGAATGGAGGCATATTATAACCTCAGGTCTTCTGGCAAAACATTAAAAGACTTCAACTCATTTTACAGTGGAGTCAGCTGACATCGTTCCAATACCATTCTCTTGCCTGTTTGAAGTTTTATTGTGGACTATCGGTGAGTAGATGCGTGACAAATAAATGGTAGAGTAGATTAGGTGTGGAGTGATTGCCCTGCTGAGGTATTGTGCGTGTCAGTGTGTTGCTGCCTTGCCTGTACTTGTGGATTTTCCTTTGTTAGCAGCCGTGGAGGATTACTGTGACTCACCTAGCCTGTTGATTGTCTCTCTGCCTCAGTCTCTCTCTGTCTGTCTTTCTCACTCTCTCCATCCACTGGGATCACTGGTCTCAGCATTAATCAAGGCCACCCAGGCTTTGTGTACAAGAGTGGAATATTTCTGCTGGTCTGAACAAGCTCTCAGCTTCACACTGCACTCTTTCAATATCCTGCTTTATTATGGAAGTGTTTGGGTACCCCTGACTACTGTTTTTGTGATCAGTTTATCTCTTCTGCATAGTCACCACCCATTAAAGAAGAACGAAACAGCATTATTTATGAATGGTTCTTATTATTGCTCAGACACTGATACTTTTTCCTCGTCCATACGTGCCTGCTCTGATCTCACAATTTTATACTTTCCACCTGTTGCTCTCGTCTTCACGCTGGCTTTGCCTTCGGTTAGTCACGCTGTGGTGTTGCTGTTAAAGATGAAAATCTAGCTGCATACACCAGTGAGCAGGGAGTTGTAGGAAAGGGGGATGGAGAAGGAAAGAGTGACAGGAGAGCAGTGGAGCAATAATCCAGCACAGGAGGTAAGACAGAGAGGAAAGGGATGGGGGTGAAAATAGCCTGGAACAGGAAAGAGTGATGAAAGTGAAGGAAGCAGGTGGAAAACTGAAAAAACATGGCAGTTTGGAGGAGGATGTCACCTTTATCAATACCAGTTTTTATAATAACAATGACTCAAGGTGAAGGTGTTCGCTTGTAGTGTTGAACCTACAGAAAATGATCAACCAACTCTGCAGTTTTCCTCAGCTCTAGTAAACGCTTCTTTCAGCTTGTTGTTTTGGTTTTATGGCCTGCAGTTGCTAATGTTTTGGTTCACTCTAGCTGCTCTCATAACATCGTTTTCATGCCTAGTAGGCAGCTGTTTTCTATGGTGGCCAGCAAGGGCTAATGCGCCACAACGGCGCACAACATCAGGAGAAACGTGCTGCTGCTTCAGAAACGATGCCTGTTTAAAAACACATGATGCAATGATACAATGGAAATGTGCTGCAAATGAAAAAGCATGTTGTAGTAAGCCAAAACAAATACATGTACAACAAACACACTGCAAATACAGAAATGAGGCAGAAGCACACAAACCCTGAAACAAATGCACCAATAAAACACTGCATCATACTCAGTAGACACAACGGAAGTTCTCCAGGCCAGGGAGGGGCTAAGTGCAATGATTTACATAACTTCTTAAATCTGTCACTCTTTTATAACATTGGAGAAGACCATGGCCAAATGTAAACAAGAATATGTACTTTTTTTTATGTTGCCCCTTTAATCCACTTATCTTCCCGCTTCAGAGACAAACACACACTCTCCTCTGGTCTCTCACTCTTGGGTCAAATATCCAGCTGTTTCCCTTTGCACTCCCCCTAGAGGCTTGGACAACTTCCATTGTGTTGATTGGATATGCAGTGGTTTTCTTTTGCATTCATTTTCAGTGCGCGCGTGTGTGTGTGTATGTGTGTTTATAACCTTGCATCATTTCCGTGTTTGCTGTGTTTACTGGTTATGTATTTGTTTTGGCTTTCTGCAGCACATTTTTTTCATTGGCAGCACATTTCTGTTGTGTTTGTTTTGTATTGTCATATGTGTTTTTGAACTGGCATTGTGTCTGAGGCTATGGCACGTATCTCCCAATGGAGATGTTTTGGGCTGTTGTAGGGCGTTTGCCCTTTAGGCCACTGTAGTTTTCAGCAAAAACCAAAACTCTAAAAAAACATCTGTACAGTAACTGCTCTGCACCAAACAGCAAAAAGACACAGGTAGTGACTAGCTGGTGAACATAGTGGAGCATTGAGCAGCTAAAGAGCCAGATATTTCCCTCAGGAGTTGGTGGAGACCCAAGCAGAGTTAAAAGAAGAGTGAAAATTTGCCTACATGCGTTGGGGAGTCTGCAGAATGTGAAATAAAGCAACTGTTTCCTAAGGTGTTTGCCATATCAACTTTGTAAGGTGATTTTATGTCAATGTTTCACGCCAAATCATTTGAAGCTATTCATCAAGTAAGAATGCTAAACATTTGCTGGTTCCCGTTTCTGCAATTTTAAAAGCCAGCACAGTGGAAACAGTGCATTTGTTTGTATCTCTATGGATTGGCAGAAGCATAAGCACAATGCTTAGCACCACACTTTTCTAGTATGTACATTATCCATGTTTAAACAGGCTTCCACACAACCATCCACAACAAATCTGCTGCCTTTGCTCTCCTGTAGATCTCATGACAACACGAATTGCTCCCGTTTTTCAGGACTGAAGATGCTTCAGCTTAGGTTGTTTTCACAGTAATAGCTCACCAAAGTGTAGATTGTCATTTTTTTCATGCTCTTTGTATTATATCGTGACAGTATCTGAAAGAGGCCGACATGTGGAGGGATGATGATAAAAGAGAGAAAAGAAAACTGACATAAGTAATGTGTTCAGTGCTCAGCAGTAGAGGAGATGGTTTAGATAGGAAATGATGTCTGCCTTCACATTTAATTTTCCTGTTCGGAGATCTTAAGGTGTCTGTGTGCCAGCCAAATAATGTCCAAACAGGATTATAGATGCCCGTTGTTCCCAAGAGCTCAGGCCTCTTTGGCGCCTTTCTTTGGGCTACCTGGTATTGGAATTCCCCTAAACCCCCAACCATCAACCCCCACCCAGCCTGCCTTTGTGTTCTCACCCTTACACCCACTTCTTTTTCTTCTGCCTTATTCTGGCTTTTCTAACTCTATCCTGATCCCAGCAGAGTCTCCGGAACAGCTCGGAGGTTGCGTGTGATTGTAAGGGGCGATCTGCTGCTGCGGAATAATGGGCTTCCTCTCCTGGGTAATACTGGCGTTATGAACAGACTTATCATAACGGGATTATTTCCCCGTCACAGACCCCACTTCTGGATCTTGTTAGAGAGCTACCTGGGAACCTCTTTCTTCTGTCAGTCCTGCTCTTACTCATCCTGGGCCAGTTGGTGGCATGTGGAGGATAAACTCTCACAACCACTTGGTGTGTTTCCAGTTCCTGTCAGAAGCAGCGAGGATGCGTTTTAAGCCATTCAGCATCATTTAATAGTTTTAGAGTGTCAGGAAGCGGTGTAAAGTGGCCCTGGGTTGACCCTGTAATGGCTGGCTGCAACACTATTGGAGTTTATTTTTGAACGTCGAATCAAATGCCTCGCTGACAGAAACGCCTCATGAAAGACTATCAGAATGATTTCAGGCACTCGAGATGTGTTCTATTTATAGTGACGATGACTGGTTTTTCTCTGCCTGTCTTGTGCTGCTGACAGCAGAGGAGGATGTGTGTAATGAGGAAGGTGGAGGAAGTGATGAGGGTGGATGGAGGGATGGTAAAAGTATTGTCACTTTGTCAGAGGAATGCACCCAAGAAGGTGGAGGAGAGGAGGACTGTAATAACATTAAGAAACAACCAGTGAGCAACATCAGACGGTTAAATTAGCTTTTGGGATTTGTTGCCCGAGTAGCCAGAACAAAAGTGGACCCTTGGAGGTCACAGGGGTGGGAGGGCAGAATTAGACCAGCTCCCCTCCACTCAACAGGGGGTCACTAGGTTAGGGCTNTCTCAGGGGGTTGTTAATTCTATTATCCCTGCCTGAGAGGTCCTTGTCAGGGCTGGGAGTGAAGAAGAGGTGGGCATGACTGGATAAAAGGTGAAAGGAGGTTGTGAGGCGTGATCATTTTGGCATGGGAAGAGATCACATACCACACATATCTTAATCTCCTTGACTCATGTGTACTCATGAAGTCTGTCTCCCCTCTTTCACTCCTCCTCACTCCTTGTCATGTACTTGCGGACTCACAGTTTAGTCAGTATATAGCAGTGTTGTGCAAGTTCAGTTCACACAGATTAAAATGAACTAGTTCATGTTCATAGTTCACAATTGGAATTTTGATTTCACAGTCCCAAAACATTAGCTAGTTTATGTCCATGTCTTCCATTTTTTTAAGTTAAATAAAATTTGGACTGATTCTCTTCACAGTATCATAGTATATTCCTTTAAGTTGAACCACGTGAATGTATCAAACCTTTTGAACTTTCTGAGTGTTAATATTTTTTTGCAAAATTTCGTGTCAGCTTCTCTGTGACACCTTGACATACATGACTAGTCATCATGTGTAAATTTACAGTAATAAAGATGAAATATTCATTTTAATGCACTAATTTAGCATCACACTTGTATGTAGGTAGGCTGTGTAATCTCAGTACAATGTTACAGAAGAGTCACTGACATATTCTGTTGCTCACTGAGGGGCAAGTAGCAGACGTCCAAGTTATCGCCAGAGCCTTGTGCTGCATTCATGTGGTGTCCAAATAATCTTAAAAATTAGCTCCCGAGCTTATTTCATGGTCACCTGATCTCTTTCCATTGCTCTTCATCAATGCTCTGACCAGTAAAATACCACGCATTGTCTTTATAGACTCCACGTTATTTTTACATTACAACTTAAAAGCTCATAAACACACCAAAGCCGAAAGGGTGACCATCCATAGAGCATGTGAATTCACCTTCGAGCTTGGCTAGTGAAGGTCACAACTCGAGTCTAATTTATTCGCTCCTTGTTCGTTCTATGTTAAGACACCTTCCGGATTCATGAGCACTCTGACCTTTGACACGCTGACCCATACTGAACACTAAAAAGAGTCACATTTAAAAAGGTTTGATCATTCATTTTCGCCCATAACTGCGTCATTCACTTGCAGATATTTCCCAAGACTGGTCAGATGCTTCAGCTTGATGTGCCATTTCAAATGTTTTGCCGGTGTAGCTGACGGTCTGACTTGTTTTTTCAGAGCCGACACGCACAGTTGGCATAAAAATGTAAGATTTTTTTCCATTGGAATCTGTGACTTACTGACTTGTTCATAAAAGTGCTTCACATATCTATATGAAATAGCCTCAGTAGTGTCAGTGGCTGAGCTGTCTGCCGGCATCGTGTCGGCATGCCAGGTGCCATAAATCCTTGGGTGCTGTAAAACAAGTGTCAGTAACTGTGTGAGAGTAAACAACACCTGTGTTCAAGTTCATAAGTGGCAAACTAATGCATTCAGTTCACTGTTTGCCAAACATATGAGCACATTCAATGAATGCACTCTTTAGGGTGTTCATGCGCAGCACTGAATTGAACCCCGCGGACTGACTGATTAATGAATAATTAGACCAGCCCTATCATTTTATTCCTTCAATTCTTATGTAGTGCTGGATCAGACACTTTTTGGTCCAACAGCCACTTCATTTGAAGCACACTGAGGAAGCTACGCTGCCAGAATATAAGCTATTGTTTCATAACATTGGCTGTACTTAAATGTTCGGTTTTGTATTCATAAGAAATTGCAGCACATATATTTAAGCGGATTCTGGCAATAAACTACGATCTGATCTAACTGTTTGATTAAATTGTGCTCCAGTAAACAAAAACTTCTCTCATTATTTCTAAAACTTAATATCATCACTTGCATGAATGATGAGCTTCCTGTTGATGCATCTGTTTTTGTGTGTGTGTGTGTGTGTGTGTGTGTGTGTGTGTGTGAGTGTCAGTCTGTATGATTGTGTTAGTCCTGGCAGACTGTGCACAGACATAGCTGGCGTGGATTATTCCACTTGGCCAGACGGATTTGGGCTTGGCACGACAGACTGAGGATATGTGTCCCCTCTCTGTCCCCCCCGGGAAACTAACACTGATAATTCTATCTGTAAATGGAAGACTTAATCTGCTGGCACTCACTGTGTTAATAATATGTATCCATGTTTCTCATCCTAAAAATAGTGCAGTGACCAAGTTGAGGCTGTTATTCCTTTCTTCAAAGATTTTCTGATAGGCATATGAGCACTGTGATCACGAAACAGTGAAGCGACTAGTTTTCAAACCCCTTTAGAAGTAAGACACAGATGACTGCTCACCAGGTTCAGGCAGGGACATTGAGGAAAATCACAGAGCAGCTGCAGATGGTGATGACCGTGACTCATTCTCTCTCCCTCTGTCTGCCATCCTCATCCTCAACTAAATCCATCCTCTTTTTCCTCTTCCTGCCTCGTTAATGACATTGACAATTATCAGTGGCGTCACCAGAGACATAGAGTGTATTTAATGAGGGATGAGCCTTTAGTGTGGTGCTCCCCCGGGAGAAATGTTTCAAATAAACAGCTGTTAAGTGGCTGCAGCTAATGAGTTTTGCGAGTGGCAACAGGCCTAAAATCAACAAATAATTTAGCTTCATTGTTGCAAAGAAGATTGTTTTTAATTGTAATACGTTTGAATTTAAGTAAATGTATTGCATTTTGCTATTGTAAATATTCAAGATGACACATTCAATCATGTTAATTTAAATAATTTAAGAATGATGATAAGACTATTAGTCCTAATTCAAACCTGACTGAAAAGCTGTTTACCACATAATGAGTCTCATTCACATGTTTTCAACACATGGATGAGATGCTAAATGCAAATCACATTAGCGACTGCTGTCACCCTGCAAGGACAGTGGTAATTATACTGTATGCACTGTACTACTCCAGTGTTTTGAAGAGACTTTTGAAAATGCTGCTGACACCAATTTTAGTATGAAAATTCTTGGGTTGTGTTGTAGTCTGGATGGACAATTATGGAGACCTTTGGAAACAATGACATAGACGCCCATGTTCACCTCCCAACTGAGTTTTATCAGGTTTAAACATAATAACAAGGTCTGCAGATCTTTTCGTCATTTCAGCCTTCTTGCGTGGATTCTCCTTTCCCATCACCACAGCTTCCTCTGGCAATGGATGATGTTCCCTGTGTCACTTTAATACGTCAACGCATTTGCTTTGTGACCAATCCCAATTTTTTTTACATCATCTTGACCGCCTTATGCTCGTGTATTACTTTCAGTAATAGTTCCATCTTATCATCGGTTCAAGCAAAGAAACCTCAGGTTTTATTTTTCACCATCTTCTGTAACCAAGCAACCAACCATAGAGTAGACAATCTGCTTCCTCTTTGCATTGGCACGTGCTTGCCCAGTGGAGCTGAATGATCATGTGATACACTCGTGTGTACAGAGATCGTTTTTGTTTTAAAACACCATTTTAGAATGAAAAAGCATTCGGCCTTAAAATGTGAATGTGGCCTTAGTTTGTAGGGAGGTAAGCACAGTGGCATAGCAGTGCTTTGAGCTTAATGATACCGTCTGCATGCTAACATACTAACAATGGCAGTGCTAACACGCTGATTTTTAGCAGGTATTACCCATAGACTGTAAAAATTATGGATGTAACTACTGGGATGTCATCCATTGGTTTGTGGAATCCCATTTTGAAGCCTTATTTGGAGCCAAGAGTGACCATATTTAGGCGAGAGGCTGAGAAGCCAAGGACACTATTACAGTGTCTCTCAAAGGGGCCCAGCCTTTATTATGCGTAACTTTAAGCCCTAATCAAATTTAAAAGGGTGAGTTGTATAAAAATTCACCCTTCGTACAGTTGTCATTAAGGGGAAAATTAAGTATAGAGACCAAAACTGTTTTTTTGTACCCAGCTGTAAACAAAGTTGGGCATTATTACATAGGTTTCTATGGGGATTGACTAGCCTCTGGAGTCAGCCTCAAGAGGCTAAAAGAACTGCAGTCTTTTGCACTTCTGTGTTAGCTTCATTTTATTACCGTGTTCACCATTTTGGTGTAGTGTATTTTGCAATACAATGAGTACCTACACGCAGGAAGCACATCTCCCTGTAACTGAATTACGGCTACAACTACAGGTCTTCCTCGGGCCACAATTTTTGTCAAAAAACTGATCTCTACATGATTATGAAGCAAGAAAAATCATGATTTCACAGCAGACATTTTTAGTTGTCATAGTGTGAAAAGCACAGGTGTTGCTAATAACATTAACAATGGCTCTGTTGCATTCAAGTGTCCCAGTAAGTAACTCATGCCAGTGAGACAGCTTGCAAAATACAGCAACCTGAACTAGATAAGTTAAATGGTATTCAGTCATCATTAATTTCATTATTTACACCTGTGCTTTTTCCCACTGTGACAAATCAAAATGTCTTCTGTGATGTCAATAAAAATTTTATCACTAGAGGCAGCAGACAATTTTTGCACAGGTGTAACTGATAACGACGGTCTGTTCCATTCAAGAGTAGCAATAAGATCCTTAAACTGGAACACACAGATGGAATCCAGTCATCATTTCGGTTGTGTTGGATGAGTCAAACTATTCACTTTCTGTTGAAGTGACCTTTTTTTTCTCTCTCACTGTCCTAAGCAGCCTTATCCCTCTCTGAAAATATATTGGGAGAATAACAAAAAACAATTCAGTACTACACTCAGTTCTTACTCTTTACTGAGTAAAACCAGCTGCTGGTCAGTAATGGCTCAGAATATTAACTCATTCTTTTTTGTGTCTTAAATTTAACAGCCAGCACATTTCTTTTACTGCCTACTGAGAAAAATCGATGGGAGTTGATCACCAACACTGACAGTTCAGTTTAGCCACTGGTATTGCTACACTCTGATAAAATGTATTTTAAAGATACTTTTGCTTTTAGGTGTCAGTTTTAATCATATCGTGTCTTTGTCTTTATGTGCAGCCACAATCCACACTGCTGTACTGGAGTTTTACTGGTTTCCCCAAAGTGCAGCTCTGTACAGCAGTCTTTGCAGGGTCCCAGTGTCAGCCCTGTTTGTGTGTGTCGTGATTCCTCAAACATGTCCATTATAAATCAGTCAGTAAAGGCAGAATACATGATTTGGGGGAATTACATTACATTTTATTGGGCTAAAAAGCCATTAACTTGGTTGTGACATCATTTGCAGTTAGAAGAAAGTATTATGTCTTATAAATATTGAATGAAAAACCTTGTATGCATGGGCACAACTCTCCAACAGAGCATGTGTAATCGTCACATCTGATGCTTCTAGAGTGTGAATATTTTATTTTCTCTCTCATCAGAGTGTGTGGTGTGTCTGACGCCGTCGGGGTGCCATGGCTCTGGTTCAGGCACTACCTGTGACCGTGACTGACCACCCCAATCCAGGTCTTGACGTCCAGCCGTGCAGGCCGCTGTCATCCCACTCCCCCTCTGGCCCCTGCCCTGGCCCCTGTGGGCCCTGCAGCTCCGGGACAGCCATGGGTTCAGTCAGCAGCCTCATATCAGGCCGGACGTATCAGGAGAGACACTGCCGGGCCGCCAGCGAATTCAACACCAAGTCACGTCGCTCCACGCCGGCTACCAGCTGCTTCCGGCTCCAAGATAACACCCTCCGCAGCGGGAGCTCCCTGGAGCAGCTGCTGGTTATCAGCAACCAAACACTTCCCCAGGCCCAGGTTCTGCCTCCACCGCTACCCACCAAGAGGCAGCCCCGGCCTGGGAACTCTGCTGGGGCAGGCGGTGGAACGGTTGCTGGAGCAGTAGGTGGTGGCACTAATGGGAACTCTGGTTATGTGAGTGATGAGGTGGTGGTTGGAGACTGGAATGACAATGTGGTGGTGGCAGCTGCAAGCCCCTGCAGTGATTCGGAGGACCAAAGGGACAACAGGACTCTGAACGGCAACATTGGAGGGCCTCCTCCCAAACTCATCCCAGTGTCCGGACAGTTAGAGAAGGTAAGACGAGTCGATTGTACAGACAGACCAATAAATCAACCTGGCAGATGTATTTAGCTCATTGCAGGTATAGAGTGGTGCAGGGCGAAGTGTATCTGTAGGCCAACCCAGAAGTTGACATCACCCTGGTTCCCATGTCAAAAGCCTATGGGACTTTTCTATAAGATTTTGGATCATTGCAGAAAATAAGCTCTGCAGCAAACAAATGTTTAAGATACTCATATGATGTTCAGCAGGGTAATCCTCACAGACACCACTTATGTGATTGTTGAAGCCTAAATGCAGTCACCAGAAGTAAAAAGCTAACGTTAGGCTACAAACAAACTAAGCCATGGTCACATGACCTCAAGGTTGCCACCGCAATGAGGCTGGAAAGCTATGTTGATAATAATAATACATTATACTTAAATAGCGCTTTTCAAGGCACTCAAAGAGTCTTCAGTTCAGCATGATGACGTTCTCTAGTCTCATTTGTCTGCTTGTCAGCAACCGCCTTTTTTAAGACATGTAAAAGCTTAAAAATTCTCGAGTGGGATATTTACTGATGTATTTTATGTCGTAGAACAAAACTTGAAAATCTCTGAAGCTTGTGTTAACCACAGACCATATTTCAGGCATCTAACTAAAAACCCACTGACTTTGAGACAAGACACTCAAGGTCCACTTACATTCTTTTCACAGAGCTTTTAACCACATCGTAGTCTTCTGAGCAAACTCCATTCAGTTATGCTGTCCTTGAGATGTGATTGAAAGCTCTCAAAAAAGTTTGCAAGTGTTTATTTCTCTCTTAAACTTGAATTTTGGTATCTGCCTCAAACCTCCTACACAGGATGGGCTCTAAAAATGCTGTTTGTTTTACCTGATAATAACATTTTGTATGTGACATACATTAGTAGAGTTATAAAGAAACAGCATCTGTAAGCATGACACTGAATCCCTCCCAGATCCATAAGATGACTGTGACCTCTGACCTAAAGATATTTATAGGAAAACGTCTTCTTTAATTACAGCTCAAGATTACATTAAATACTATAGCGCAGACTTTTTTCTCCTCTCTCCTTGGAATACACACTGTACTCCTGAAACACTGAAGCAGATGTGAGTGTTTCTGCAGCGTGTGCTGACATGTTTTACAGCAGATTACCTCAGCTGTCTAATTGGCTATTTATTTCCATCGATCCAGAGGGAAGCTTAATCACCGGCCTGACAGGCTCAGATGGATCGTTTGACAGCTACTCACCTTGCAGACACATCATGATCAATGTCACAGCTCGCTTACATTCACTGACGTATTTAGTGAACCCTGAGGAAGATCATTAAGAAAAATGCTTACAGAACATGCGATGAGCTTCCACCCCCCTCTGTCTTTGTCTTGCCTCTTCCTCCACTCTTCTCCCTCCTCTCTGTTTCTCTGCCCTTTAATCAGATTTCCTCTGTCCTCTTCCTCTCTTCCCTGTCTCTCTATATCTTAGATGATAGGAAAAATCATTAAGAAAATTGCTTAACGAAGGCCATGAATATCAATTAAACCAAATTAAACTAATCAGAGCCTGGAGGGGTGACCTGCCAGCATATCACTCACCCCTCTCTAATGAGTTTTATTCAGCCGTTGCTAATTAGCCCAGCTTAGCCTTTATCAATCACTAATGCTGTTTTTTTCCATAATTATGTACTTTCAGAACATGGAGAAAGTGCTGATCCGTCCAACAGCGTTCAAACCCGTCGTTCCCAAGAATCGTCACTCGGTGCAGTACTTGTCACCACGGCCAGCGGGCAGCAGTCTGTCAGAGAGCCAGGCTAGCCTCAACCTCCTGTTGCCCCTCGGGGGACCCAGCAGCTCCAGCGGCACGACCGGCATCGGAGGGAGCAGCAGTTCTAGCTCTGATGGGAAGCGCAACTCCTATAGCGGAGGTCGCAATGCTCGGAGCAGCCAGTCCTGCTCCATGTCAGATTCAGGAAGGAACTCCCTCTCCAGCCTCCCTACTCACAGCAGCACAGGCTACAGTCTGGCCCCCAGTGAGGGCTCCAGCTCCGGGTCTGGCTCCGGGGGCCAACTGGAGCCCGTGCAAAGCCTGGGCCGAAACACTTCAGGTGGAACTGGGAGCCATGGCCACACTAACTCAGACAGTGGACGTTCCTCATCCAGCAAGAGCACAGGCTCTGGGTCGCTAAGTGGGCGCGGGCAGCCCCTGTCGGACAGCGGGTCCTGTGGCCACTCGCCGCCACCAGTGGAGGGCTATGAGGCGGTTGTGAGGGAGCTTGAGGAGAAGCTGAGGGAACGAGACCTGGAGCTCCAGCAGCTCCGGGAAAATCTGGATGAGAATGAAGCTGCAATCTGCCAGGTGACACATAGACACTAATGCCATCACACACTGAACAAACCCTCCTTCAAAACACCAATAAACTACGGTACTTGATATGATGTAGTGCTGCTTTCACGCTCTCCTCTGATGGCCCTGTTTCCCAAGTTGGGAAGTATTTCTTCTGACTTTGGTATGTTCAAGTCATAATGTGGAAACAACATGGAAACTACAAAGAACATATGTTGTATTTTATTGCTCAAAGCGTTTAAAAAACATGTTGATAGCTGTTGCTGCACCATTGAATTTCCTGAAACTACTAAAATATTGCTTTACCTGACTTGTTATCAGGGTTAACAACTTTTCTAACTAATTTAAGTCACTCTACATATACAGCAACTAACGGTCACAACCTGATACCAGATGATACACTGACCTCTCGCCCATGTATTTCGCTCTGAAAGGTGTATGAGGAGAAGCAGCGTCGCTGTGAAAGAGAGATGGAGGAGCTGAGACAGAGCTGTGCAACAAAGATGAAGCAGGCTTCTCAGAAGGCCCAGAGGGCACAGCAGGTGCTACAGTTACAGGTATGCTAAGTATTTTAAACCTTTTAAAACATTTAGAGATGTTAAAATTGTTACTTTGCTCATCTTGTACTGAAGTTGTGAGTCTGGAAATTCTTTCTGTGAGTGTGCATGTTTTATTCTAGGATTAAAATATGTCTCAGTATGTATGGCAGTTGTATAATGTGGGTTTCTGTGCCGTCAGGTATTCCAACTACAGCAAGAGAAAAAGAAGCTGCAGGAGGACTTCTCCTCTCTGTTACAGGACAGAGAGACATTGGAAAGGAGGTGTGCCACCATCCAGAGGGAGCAGACCCAGCTGGGACCACGTCTGGAAGAGACAAAGTGGGAGGTGAGTGAGAGTCTGACACTGGAGATGTGTTAGGTCAGGGTGATTAAAGCAATAGCATCCCTCTTTGAGTCTGACAGGAGATCTTCACTTTGACCCACTAACAAAAGCAAAACATGCCCCCAAAAGAAAGATGTCAGAGTCAGAGGTCTGCCATGAGGAGCAATTGTTCTGTATTTTCAGCACCGTCACTCCTCTCTCTAACTCCCTCTCCAATCCTTCAGGTGTGTCAGAAGTCAGGAGAGATCTCCCTCCTGAAGCAGCAGCTGAAGGAGATCCAGTCGGAGCTCAGCCAGAAGGCTGGGGACATCGTGGTGCTGAAGGCCCAGCTGAGAGAAGCCCGTTCTGAACTGCAAGCCAGCCAGGCTCGATCCCAGGAAGCCGGGGTGGCCCTGCGGACGCGATCTCTAGAACTAGAGGTCTGCGAGAACGAACTCCAGAGGCGCAAGAGCGAAGCTGAGCTGCTCCGGGAGAAAGTGGGCCGCTTGGAAGAGGAGTCATCCCGCCTCCGGGACACTCTGTCCAATCACAACGGACACTCTTTACCTGGGAATCTAACCATGAAGGGGCAATGCATGAGCCTCTCCATCCAACAGGGTAGAGGTGTGGTGGGGAGGGGCGGTCCCAGTCCGTCTTTGTACCGGGATGCAGAGGAGACTCATCTGGTCTGGGGAGGAGAGAGTGATGAAGCCAAGGCTCAGAGGCAGAATGCAGAAGCAGTGTTGGGACTCAGACAACAGGTACAAATCAGTTACTGCACCTTTTCCAGGCACTAGTAATGACAATCTCTACGTTTCACAGGAAAATATTACTCTTTTTACTCCACTACATTTATTGCACACATTTCTGACAACATTTCTTCTGTCTCCTTTTCTCAGGTGGACAGGCTGAAGGCTGAACTCATGTACGAGAGGCGGACTAGTGAGGAGCAACTGTCACGGTTTGAGGATGAGAGGAGAGTGTGGCAGGAGGAGAAGGAAAAGGTAAAAAGGAGGAAGAGGAGAGGAGAGGAGAGGAGAGGAGAGGAGAGGAGAGGAGAGGAGAGGAGAGGAGAGGAGAAGTTTTTCTTTAACTTCTTGATGACGGACTTTTAATCTCTGTTATTTACATTCAGTGTCATACATGTCCAGATTGATAGGGCTAATAAACAAATTTTAAAGTCCACTCAGATCCTCCTGCTGATTGACTAACTCAGTATACTTCCCTCCACCCAGGTAATCCGCTACCAAAAGCAGCTGCAGCAGAACTACATCCAGATGTACCGTCGAAACCGGGACCTTGAACGAGTGATGAGGGAGCTGAGTCTGGAGCTGGAGAACAGGGACATGGAGGACTATGAGGTTCACAGTGGCAGCAACGACATCCACTTTGAGGAAATCACCGCCACCGAGATCTAAACACACACACATACACACACTTCCAATAATATGTGCACAGAAACATGGAAACACAACTCCCAAAAGACTCTGAGGATGTAAACCAAACATTGAACTCCGGGCCAAATACTGCACTATCCTCAACATGGCTTTACCTGGACCACTGAGCGAGCACTCAACCACTCGTCACTGTCAAAAAAAGGGAGATCTCCCAAAGGTGCATCCTAACTTCCTGCTAACAGACAAGTACTAAAAGTGTTTCCTCCGGCACTTTTAATGGGTTTTATTCCACTACAAAGCCAGCACAAAGACTTCTTTCCTTCTGTGGGAGCAAAAGCAGCGAAGAAAGTGTTTTTATCTCAAACCACGTTCAAATCAGGGTATCGAAAATCGTCGGGAACTTCAAGCAAAAAATGTTGCGACAGGCACAGCGGTCTGGTCAAAGTGCAGTCACACCTTTCTCGGTAGCACACAAGGTTAAACCCCCGGCCACCAGCATGCATGTAGTGATGCATCATGACAGCAGTCCCATTAATGATGATCTCATCACCCGTCCAAACAACAGCTGCACCAGTCCTCCAAGTAACTGCTGAAGGGAAAAAATCACCAAATATTACAACATCTGCTATTTGTATTTTATGGTGTTCAGAGGATCAGCAGTTCGTTGCATTTCACAAATGATAAAAGGATAAGAATATTTTTATTTCTGTGCTCCTCAGCAGATTTGAAAAAGAATGTAAAGTGACTGTTATCACTCCAGACAAATGCAGTATAAAAGGTCATCACCGGCAATGAAAGAATCTGCTCACCAAGGGAAATATGGTTTCATGTTGCACCACTGCGCTCTTTTGTTCAGGATACAACCGTCATTCTTGTGAAGCTTTTCATGAAACTTCAACAGACCAATTTGGACATCCTCATGTGGACATCCTTGTCTGAGGACACCAAAACCACACGTTTAAAGGACGCTGCTCACACTCATGTTGCTGCATTTGACCTATGTGTCAACTCATTCAGACAACGCAGCAAGCTCTGACATAAACATTTACATTTCACAGTTATGTAGCAGTAGGAAGCAGACTGTAGCACAGGAGGTATCACCAGGATGCTGCTGATTCTCCTCTCCCTCTTTCTATTTCTGCCTTTGTCTCCATGTCTGCTCTCTCTCTCTCTCTCTTTCCATCTCTGCTTCTTACTCAACTATTTTTATAACAGGCGGCAGTCGGTATCAGGAAACTAAAAATGGAGCATATTCTTTCAGTTTGGTCGTGACGTCACTGAGAGATTTAAGGCATGCTTATTCAGACTTTCCGTTTATTCTCCCTCATTCCCATTAGTGCTCTTTATTTAGCTTTTGGCAGCCCATAGCCAAGTAACACTTTTAAAGTCTTCCCAGTCTCCCCTAGACTATAATCTTCACTGACTGCTATACAGGTAGCAAGACTGGCATGTCTGCATGTCTTTGTTATATCAGATTTCAGAAGAAGCTGGTGAAGGTAGCGGTGAGATGAGAATTTGCAGATGCAGTAGCTCCAATGCTGAATGTCCTCAAGGCGGGTCGGCTGTCAGAGCCCAGAATATTAAGCGGGGAGGAGCATGTTAACATTTGAAGCTGTTTTCTCACAGTATATGCAGGGCTGTGTGTAACACTGAGCATGGCGGGTTTCACAGGAGAAAAGTAATGGACTGAGAACTTTTATTTTACAAAGAGTCTATATCAAGGAATAATAGTTAAATGGAAATCTATATAATGGAGGAGATGTTGTATATTTTTTTATATATAGCACCTGAAGATATTTTGTTGTAGTACTGATATAAGTGTGGGTTTAATATACAAAGTATAAAGACATCTATATATATAAATATCACATACCAGTATTTCAAATGATGGATCAGTTATAAATGGAGGCGGCAGCATAGAAAGAGTGCACCTAATACTGTAATGCATGAAAATATGTTTACATTATATAATCTGTGTGACACAAACATACACTCTAATGACCAAACTTTGCAGCTGATAAACACAGTCGGGAGCTTTTATTTTAGGCTCTGTTTTGACCTGTTGTCTCTCCATCTTGATTGATCTTTCATTTGATCATCAGTATCATAATATCACACCGATTCATGTCTTCGTCGTCAGGTTTCGTGCACGTTGTTAGTTTTTAAAAGCATGAGAGGGGCCATTTTTCAGTGACTTCTTCGTTTAGTTGAGGTCAGAGCTGAAGCAAACCGAGAAAGTGTTACGTTTCCTATACTTGGAAATTCAATCGAACCCCTTTCAGAGAATTTGATCAGTGTATTTGATTGGTCTATATTTTGCATGACATTACCACATTCACTGTGGTTTGAGAGATTTTGTAGAATATTAAAGGTCTGCTAACTTGTGAACAAAAAGCCATGGGAAGTGACTGAATGGATCATGTTGGGTTCGTCCAACCATATTTAATTTGTCAACCAGACGTAGACTGTTAACTCACTCACCACAGGTGCAGCACAGGTACAGATTAACAGATTAACATTAACAACAACCACAGGTGATGCAAACAAAACTGAAAAGGACTGTGCGCATCCTGGACTTCTGTTTTTTTCCCCCCACACATCTCAGTTCTCCTCAGTGTTGCATAACCGTTTTCTGTGTAAATATGTAAAACACTATATAGTATAACAGAGTGACATTGTCTTTTATTTAGACAAAATATCTATTTCAAATGTAGCCACTGTGACTAGACCAAAGCAACGTAACACATTTTCTTTTTTGTGGCATTCTTCTCATCCTTTTGTGTGCATTTTTTTATGTTTACTTAAGTTGTGTCATCAGTAATTCATAAAGTATGTAGTTGTCCATGTATATTTTTATGTGTACATTTCTTGTACAAATGACTGTGTTTTTAATTAAAGAACAAGTTGTCACACCTTAAAGTTGCTGTTGATTTGACTGCTTTTTTTAACGGAGACACATCAATTGCGAGAGTCACAAATGTTCCTAAAATGATAGGCAGATTGGTCCAGTAGTATGCGAGATTAGCTGTAAACAGACACAAAGATACACACACTCACACACATTTGTCCAAACGCCTGATCCCCTCCACCTGGTGGAGATAATGAACATTAGCTGCTGTGAAGTCAAATACCTGATGCGCTCTGTAATAACTCAAAGACACACTCAGTTTGATCTTTGAATTTAATTTCTTGTCTGAATTGAAACATTTCACTTTCAGCTTTTCTAGCTCTTATTTGTGTAACATTTGTCAATGTTTTTCCCCACTGGCCATCTGCAGAAGTAAGGCACTATGCACACACTATATTCCAGTTACCTTGCTGCCCACATCTCCTCTACCCTACTTTGATTTAAACTGTGCCACTGGCCTTCATGTCCTGCATTTCTCATTGACATGTTTTTCCAACTCCTCCACATGTCTGCATAAGCTCAGTCCACAGCGTGGTGTAATTAAGCCTCTAAAGTGGCGGATTGCTACAGAGCACAAGCACTTCTGCCAGAAAAATACAGCACAAAAATACTGAGCAGCAATTTGTAATAATCCCCCCAGACATCCACTAAACCCAAACTATCAGTTTTGACATAATACAGGGGTTTAATCTGGGTATAAATCTATAAATCTCATAACGCAGGCTGGGGTAATCTCCCTCTGGCAGGCCTGTGGGGCTGCAGGACTGAGATGCTCCAACTGAAAAGTGCAGACCAGTGGCTCCCCAATGAGATGGTGCTCAGAGGTCGCGGCAAGGTTGCCACGTGTCGAACAGCGGCACAATTTTAAACAAAGAGGAGTTCATGAACCGCATGATCTTATCATAAAATACTACTTACTTTTTGTCCAGTTTATGTGCAATGAATGCATGTAGTAAAATGTTCGCTAAAAACACTAAGAATGTTATAAAAGTCGTACAGTTGCAACGTACTTCATGTCATTGTAGCAAAAGTGATCTATAACAGTCTATCCTGCCAAATAAGCTACTGCATCAGTCTTTAAAACCAGCTTCAACATGTTCACCTTTCTCTTTGACATGTCATAACTCTGCCTTACATAGGACAAATGCCTCTCCACTATGACTGGAGATCTACCCGTCCCATCTCTCCTCTTCTGGAGTGAATCCTGTAGTTTATTCACTCCCTCAGGAGCTGCAGGTTTTGTTGTCCTTCATGCCTGGACTGCAGTCTGACTGTGAGGCACACAAAGGTTAGTCTGCAGGTCTCCTGGGGCCTGTGGGGGTGGTAAGGACCTTGGGGACCTTGACCACGAAAACCATCGGGTCTTTGGCCTTGTTGCTGAACGCTCTGCGAATAACGTCCACCGCATGCTGATGAGTCACTCCCTGCAGACTCTCACCGTCCACAGACAAAAGCTCATACCCTGCCTGCAAATACAACCACAGGGTGAAAAGTTTAACATGCAAAACTCTCTGTAAACACAGAATAAGAGAAAGATTAATTATTATTCATATTTTATGATTACATATATCTCTGTATGTTTTCCTCCCCCTCTATATCTCTTTTCTGTAGCGATCTGTCTCTAATGGACACTTTCCATAAATCTGCAGTGATTGTGTCCCTTGGCGGGAACCTGATTTATGCCAGAGAGAATTGGGGCTCTCCCGTTAGTTTAATATATTCACACTGAAGGCCGTCACTAGTGCACATATAAAGTTTACCCTTCAGCACAAGGTTGTGGAAAAGAGAACATACACTGAGACAACCACACACACACACCACACACACACAGTTGGGACTGTTCTCTCATTGTTTCCTGCAGGATGCGAGCAAAATGTGGCAAAACTGTGCAGGCCTGAGGAGAGGAACTTCCCCTGATGTCATCAGCCTTTGATGAGGATGCACCTGCCTCATGTGCTCAACCTCAGTGAAGGTTAGCAACACAGCACAAACACGCAAGGCCGATGGCCATTGTTGCATCTCCACCAATCATGTCTTTTTCTCCTTTCCCTTTTCCTTTCCAGTGATTAGACACAAAGAGATTTGTTTTCCCTTCATTCTGCCCTTCTGCACTTGATCTATTATGGGTCAAACATATTTGGATAGTATAGGAGGAGGTTTTCTTACAGCTCATCAGTGAGTCTGGTGCTCACCAATAACCTTAAAGCCTTCCGTGAGAACAGTATCAAAAGATTTAGATACATTTAACCAAAGAGGGGATTAAAAGTGCTTTTTTTCATTTTTGAAAAGTAATTTATTTGAATTAAATAGATCGCAACCTAATCTGCCCCCATCCTCTTTACGGCCATTTATGGAGCACATTTATGAGGTTTCCTCTTTTCTAGCCAATACACGTCACGACCCAAAAATAACATCAGCCAGTAAAAATGACTACAGCTTGCATGGAAGGAACAGTGGGACGCTCATAATGTGGTTTACCAGCCCATTACAAATAAATTCAAGTAGAGTATTTAGCTAAGGAAAGGACAAGTACTGGCTCTGTGCCTTATATATCATAAGTGAAGTCTAGATAAGCAGACATATCCATGCACACAAATAAATCATCACTCATTTATCTCTAATGGTATAAAGCCAAACCTTTGCTCAGGTTCAAATATCCGTCCCTGAAAACATACACTGAAAGCAAGCTTCAAAGAAAATCATATTTTTCATGATGTGGGTAAACACACAAGTCTAACACATCAAAGAGGCGGGTCTATTCAGCTGTCACATGTTTCACTATTTACGACCTCCTCTTACACAGCCATTTAAAAACAGGCACATGACACACTCCTGTCCAGGTTTCCGCTGATAAAAGCAGGTGGCAGAGTCTAATGGACAGGAAAGTATGTGTGCAAATGACCACACACATACACAAACAAAACAGCATTCTTCACTGATTGTTTGTTGTCATGTGGCTCTAAGGAGACAGGATGCATGTTAACACTGAGCCGCCCTGCTCTCACTTCCCTCTGCAGAGCGGGGGGGAGATTGCACTGAGCAAAGGAGCTGATACTGGTGAGCTGACAAGCCTCGTGGTGAGGTGTGTGAGGTGGAGACAACAGATAGCGGCAGGGTGCTGGCAAGTAGCCATATATATATCTGTGTGTGAGGCTGCTAAGCAACAACTTCTCTGTTTTTAGGTGTGCTGGCAGTGTGTTGTTGATCTGTCACCACTTTGGTTCAGACTGAAATTTCTCTACACCTATAACCTGCATTACCAGGAACTCTGGTTCAGTCATTGATGGTTTTCAGAGGATAAATCATACTGACTTTGGTGATTCCCTGATTTTTCCTGTAGCGTCACTATGAGGTTGATATTTGTGTTTTTTGGTACAATGTCTCAAAACTTTTAAATGGATTGCCATGAATTTTTAGCGCAGACATTCAAGTTCCCATGAGTATGAATTGTAACAACTTTGGAGATGATGCTAATGTTAGCATTCAGCTGGAAGTACAGCCCAAGCAGCAACCTCCAGGGCTGAAAAACACGAAATGCCAAAAACTGTAGTTCCTCAAATGGCCACTTGAGGCTGGCTCCAAAACTGAATTAATTCCCCATTGACCCCATGTTAAAATGCCAAACTTCACAGCAGATAGAAACATGTTTACAGCCTAGAACAAACATGGTGTTGGTCTCTTAAGCTAATTTTTAACATTCATGACATCTGTAAGGGGGTAAATTTTTTATATAACTCACCTGTTTACATTTTATCAAGGCTTAAAAATACTCATTATTCAGTGGATGCTTTGAGTGACCGGCTATCTGAGAGGTGTCACCACAGACTATGAGTCAGAGCCACCCCTCACTCCTCAACAGCTCCACCCTCTCATCCAAATATGGTCACTTCTGGCTCCAAAAATCCAAGATGGGGACAACCACACAGCAAGAATCCACAATCCAATGCGTGACGTCAAGCTGGGAGTCAATTATTTTGATACAGACTATGGCAAAACTAAAAAATGGAGATACTTTAACTCCATCAGTCACATCACTCCTGTCCTTCAGCAGCTTCACTGGCTCCCAGTTAAATACCGCCATCCACATCCTAGCTCCTCTGCACCTCTCCGAACTCTTGCACAGCCACACCCCCACCCACACTCTCAGGTCTTCCTCTTCCATCCACCTCACTGTCCCACCAGCCTCTGGAACTCCCTCCCACCGGACATCCGTAGCATCAGCTCTCTCCACCCTCAAATACCACCTCAAAACTAATCTCTTTCAAAACGCCTATTCAATATGACTCCCGTCCGTCTAGCCACACACATACACTCTTTACACAGAATTTTATTCACTGTAAACTTGTTTTGCTGAATATGTATTTGTTAATGTGCTGTTATTTTCTCTGTCTTGAAAGGCACCTATAAATGTATCATTATTAACTGTTTATGGTGAGTTGTGGTCAGAGAATACCCGCAGCCAATCAGTAAACAGAGTCCTGTGTCTTCTGTGACATGTTGACCTATGTTACAAGGAATTTCTTCCCACATGAAACACATGACGATGCTTCCCAGCAACAGAAAAAATGTAATTATTGCAGCAAGCCATGCTTCGAGACTGCTTGGTCTGTTTTTGGCCATTCTTGCCACTTTGTTGCTTTGTTACAGTCACTTTTTCCATTCTCTCCATTTTTATCTTCTCTTTCTTTAGGTTCTTTTTGTTCCAGATTGGTTGCATAATGTAGCATGTGTCTGTGTATTGTGTGACTCTTTGTGCAGCCAAATGTGTGACTAGAGAGACTGTAAGAAGGAAGTACTTTGAATTTGAAAGGCTGAGCAGATACTGGATCCCCCCCCTATGTTGTACTCTAATCAGGCATTACACCTGAGTATGGATATCTAGCTGTTGGAAACAAACTTCTATCTTTGACTCTGGTCAGGAATTAGCCTGTGGTTAACTGTATTGAATGAGTGTGTGTATCATGTGTGTTTAAGTGAAACCAGGCCAAGATCACGTACAACGTTAAGTTACTGTGCAGGCAATATATTACCAATACATTAGCGGACCGGCACCTGTGTGGCTCATCAATAATGGAGGTGATGGGCTACTTGAGACGGCTCTCCACTCTTCTCGTCTCCACTCCTCATTGCACACCCTCAAGCTCTCCGTCATAGACATGCTTACTTATGGCAACAACTCATAACCACAGAGCAGAGGTCTGACAGGTTCTTTCAAAATACTCCAACCAGGACGGAAAACTGATGAGCTTTACAATCAGGGTGTTATAAACAAATAACAGTTTCATTATTTAGGGTGAAAAGACATAGTTGTTGTTGATGTGTTTACCACTTTTTCTCAAGGCTCAGGATCATAATCATTATTTTTTTCTTTTTCTTTTACCTGTTGTCATTAAATCAATACCCATTTTTGTAACATATTGAGGTGTTTCTTCCATAACTGCTCACCTTCAGAGCCTCATTCGTAGATGCAGCTCCTCCTGGAAAGATTTTCTCTATCTTTATCATGGGCTGAACTCTGGACTCCATACCTCCAGAGATACTAATACCTGTAAACACACAGGGAAATTATAAATTAATAAACCAAGGGATTGCTCGACAGTGCCAGATTCTTGTACTCTAAGTAGTCTAATATTGTTGAAACTCTCTTCGGTCTTGTTCAGTTATCACTGAAGCATTTAACTCTTCCTTTCAGTTTAGTATGAAGTGATACCCCGTGACTCACACATGCAACCAAAAATCTGTCGAGAGTAACTTAGTATTTTCATTGGTTACACTGGTCTGCCCTACATTTAGCAGCTCTGTCTCTGTGTGTCGCATTATTTTTCTTTACCCATCCACATTCTGCGAAAACCCGCCCCTACCCTGCCTCTGATTGGCTCTGACCCTGATATTCTTCTTCACTGAATGCAGATGGGGGGAAAATAAGTCATAAGTGCTATATCGTAGGTAACTGGACATATTTGCGTTTCTTGAGGATGTCTCACCTCTCATCCAAGAGGCTTCTTCAGTTTTGAAGGACTGGTGCGGAGTCGCAGGCTTTAAACCCTGTGTGGATGTGAACCCTTACAGAGTCGTTGAGGTCACATGTGAGCCCTTAGTTTCAGAGCCGTTAAGGTCACCTGTGAGTTGTTGATAAGTGGTGTTGTAGGCCACCTCTGCTGTTTAACAATGGTCATTCCAGTTTGACGTAGATGGCTTCTTTTGCGCCTCTCTCAAACCATCTTTCTTCTCTGGCCAAGACATGGACATGGCCTGTCTTTGAAATAGTGTCCTTTCTCCTTTATATGTAAATGGACAGCTGAGTCTTGACCTGACGTGCTGACTGAGAATCTTCCCCGACACGGAAAAAAATAAGGCATGTGTGTATGTATGAAACTGCACCCTGTACTCCTCCTCAAGTGAACCTAAAATTCAAGAGTGAACCATTTATTTGTTGTTGTTTTGTTTTTGTTTGTCATCAAAAATGCTTCTTAACACCTGTCTCTGGCCCTGAAAGGCCCAGCCCAGACCCAACATCATTGACAGAGGAAACCTCCCCACTACCTGTCTCCCCTATCCCCAGCAAGATGCTTAATCCTGACTCAGCATCTTCAGCAGAGATGGCCTCATCTGACTCTGAGTCTGAGCCTACAACATACAACAAGGCCAAAATATATGCATTTTACAAAGAATGGCTTGTCCAATTTCCACGGCTCAGATATGATTAAACCACCAACATCATGCATTGATTGCAGTGTGGCCAAAGCATGGCTGGGCACAGTACACTCTGAACTGAAATGTTAAAAAGCACAAATGTGGTTGCACCTAAATTATCTGGTGGTACACCTTAATGGAAAAGTTAGGTGCAACGGGGCCGCCAATATAAAAAGTTTGGAGTCCTCTACCCTGACCTCCACTGGTGATGTGATGGATATGGGAGGATGGGAACATTAAAACTGACAGTTTCACAATAGTAATTTAGCAGTTTTTATTCTACTTCCAAGCATATTGAATAAACATATTCACAGACCGAGTTGAATAACACCTAAATTAATTAAACTTAAACCAAACTGCAAAATGCATGTGTTTGTGTACAGAACTTACCCAGTGACTGCTTGGCCTTCGAGATGGTCAAAGTGCTGATTTCACACTCCTCAGGTGGCAGAGTTGCTCTTCTCTTCACACCGTGACCATTTTGTGAAAATCCATTTAGCTGCTGGCTGCTGTTTTTGCCTGTGGATGGACTCTTGTCTCTCTGGGGCTCGAACACATTAGCCAGAGGGGTTCTCCCTCGCCGCTGAGAGGGAACACGTACACTGACCTCTGTGTAGCCCTCCTGCCTGCTACTTCTGCCATCTATACTGTCAGGACTCGCCTCCCTCCTCGCTCTCCCATGGCCGTTCCTCACAGGCGACCTCCCTCGTTCAGGAGCCACCTCTCCTCGGTCTGACACGGACAACAAGGAGACCTCGTCATACCGTGACGCCCCGTTCTCTCTTCTGTTTGGGGAGCGATGGGGTTGGCGCCCACGTTGGGTGCTGTGTGGTGATTCTGTGAGGAGGAGGCTGTGGGTGGGTGAGGGGCTCAGGGAGCGGGAGCGCACACTGGAGGAGGTGTAGTTGTCCACAGGTATATCCAACAGAGGGGTGAAGGCACGGGATGGAGGCAGATGGCCTGACTGCTGGCTGGACAAACGTAGTCTATCCAACTCTTCAATCAGCTGACGCTCCCGCAGCGTGTCCTGGACTGGCTGGAGGTGGAACCCACCCCTGTAGTCTGGACAAAAACAACAACAGTGAGTTCAGCTTTAATGGTACATTTTAAACAGCAAAAGTAGAAGTTTCTTCCAAATGTGGAACATCTGCATAAAAACACAGTGATACAAAGATTATTCAGAGTCAAAGCAGCCAGTCAGCATGAGATAAAAGCTCACATCACTAATTTAGAATTGCACTTCTAGATCTTTGTTGGACTCGGGACAGACAGTTAAAAAAACCGAGCATAGTGTTAGTTCAGGCAGGACATGATGTCAAACTCATCTCACATCCCAGCTACATCAGCTGATCTTAAACCGCCAATCACCTGATGGAGCAGCTGATTGCAAATCTCATTCAGGGCACCCTGTTTAAACTGCTCTGGCCTGCCTACTGTTGCTGCTGCCTCTGCAAGCCGCTTTGCAACCCGCCTCCACCCCAGCTCCTCCTTTTCATGATGTGTCTGACTTATTAATGTCATTTCTGTTTGTCATTGATGCTGCTCTGTTCTGTTCCCGGGGGGTCTTTGCTGCTGCTCTCCCTGGCTTAGGCTTTCCATGTAGGCGCATGGAAGGGCAGGAAGGTGTGCTCTCTTTGCCTTAAGGCTTTCCTCATAGGCGCTTGGAAGAGTCTTTCTGCACAGGGATGAAGAAAAGCAGAGAGGCCCCAGAACAGAGCCATACCGCCAAATATAATACTGCAAATGGAGATAAAGTTTTCCTTTGACTGAAGAGTTCCTGACTGAAATGATCAAAACTGATGCAGCAGAACCAGATGTTGCCTTGTTCCCTTCTCAAAACCTGGTGCCTACATTACCCGCAATGCAACAGTTTGGGTTGCATATTTATTTGTGTTATGCTTGTAGTAGCTAATGTAGCCTTGAACCACTAGCCTCAAACAGAGATTAGCAGCATGCTACAGAGGTTTGCTAAGCTCAGTTCTTTCTAACGCCACACCATCAGATTGTCTTTGGCCTCAGCCAACGCTTACTTAAGTTACATCACTTGAGTCAGTTTATCAGATTTCATGAAGCTCCTTCTGCATAAAGGCTTTATGTAACTTCTTTTCACATATGCAGCAGTACTACCCAAGACCTATAAACAGATTTATACTTGTAAAATTGGTGGAGTTGCCAATTAAATCCTGAGCTGCTGAGGATAAAACATGCGCAATTTGTACTGAGCTACTCTCAACCATATCATTGCATTGAAATGTTTATATAACAAAACATTTTTGACATTTATATTACAAAAAGCCTAATTTTCTCAAGTGGACATATCTTAATAAAAAGTAAGCAACGTTCTCATCTATAAGGATTTCACACTTGGAATACTGATGCTAAGAAAACATCAGGACATGCTTGCTCATGCACACATCTGAAGGGTATTCAAACTGCAAACAGTGGGTGACGATTTCACACAACATTGCCTGAATGACAAAATATAGATTGGATTTTGTTTCAATATTTGCACATAGAAATGTTGGTGTTAAAAAAGGACAATGACAGCATACATTCTGGAGATAACTGCGGCATAAAAGGACAAAACTACACAATTTTACTGTAAAATAGGGATAAACTGTTGGGACAAATGGATAAAATAAGCACTCTCTGAAAGCTCTTTGAGATGGCGCTGTCATCTTATATTTATACTGTCTTTGCAGAGCAAAAATATCCAGCTTGTTTATGGAGGCAGAACGTCAACCTGAAATAATAATGTTGACCTTGTGACCCCTAACCTGTGATTTTAGAAAGTGAGATGGCTGCAGTCAGTCTAAAGTAAGACTGTATTGATTGTGTCTCAATGACTCTTGAATGAGGAAGAGGATAAAAGCATCTCTGTATTGTTGAAGTGTCACAGCGGCCGACCGGGCTCGTCTCAGTCCTTTCTGTTGGCCACAGAGATGTAACACAAGCCTCTGCTTCAGCACAGGCACAGGAAACCTGAGATAATTTGTGCATGGCAATGTGTGTGTGTGTGTGTGTGTGTGTGGAATGCCAGGGACGGGATACAGTCCATTCCTGCGGGTGTTTCAGTTTGACACTACAGATATGAGATGAGGCAGGAAAGAAGTGAAGCAAGGGAGGAAAGTAAGAGCAGGAAGGGAAGGAGACAAAAGGTGAGAGGTTTAAGCCCCTCGTCTATCTCAAGTTGCTCTGGGATTAGAGAAAGGACATCGACTGGACAGAAGAAAGAGGGCTAGAAAGAGAAAGGTGAGAGGAAGGGAGAGATAAAGCAAATGTACCTGGGATTGGGGTGATGAGGTGACGTCGAGGGGTTCCACTGCGAGGGGAGCGCAGAGCTGGAGAGCGAACTAGGAAGAAATAAAAAACTCAGGATATATATCACTGATTTCTCATCAGCTATTTCCCAACTTCTATATCTATTTTGTTTCTTTTATGCAAACAGAAAATTGTGACTTAATGTTGAGCCGTATGAATTTAATAAATTGGCAAAGTCAAGTATATCCTGTTACCAGAGCGACTCTTGAGAATATCATACGCCTCCAGCTCAAAGGGCATGACCATGCTGTCAAATCGACCCAGCTCAGAAGAAGGCATCAGCATCCTGCAGAGGATAGGATCAGTCAGTCATATATATTAACACATACACAGTATGTATGCATATTAAAACACTATTATACTGTACATATACTCTGTGTATCTCACCTTATTTCTCTGAGAAGAAGGATTTTCTCCGGCCTGTCCAAGATTGCCAAAAGGGGACGCACTAAATCCTCAATCACATTCTCAGACAAAAACTGAGGGAAAGATTAGGTTGGTACACAAATTAGAGGAGATGAATAAGAAGAACCAACTAGTGTGGCTGTAAATATGAAGAGATTTTTGACTTTTTAAAAGGACACACAGCAATTTTACACATGGAGTTCAGTTTACTAGTCACAAAGTCACAGAGTACTACTCTGTTTGTGAAAACAGTCCTCTAAGCTAACACATTACACCAGTGACGGCCACTCTACATTGGGTATGCATTGATTAGAGAATTTAATTTAAAATTCTCTTTATTACCTTTAAAGCACTACACAGGCTAAGTTTATGTGTCCCCTTGCTACAGTGGGATCATTGAGGTCTACTTACTTAGGCCTTTCGGCTGCAGTTGTAACTCCCACTTTTTGAAACTGTCTTTCTTTTGGTATAAAAAAGTCAGTGGAAATTCTTAAGGTTCAGTGTGTAGGATTTAGTGGGACGTATTGACACATATGGAATATTATATAATAAGAATTCTTTTTTTGTGTGTATAATCAACATTGTGTTTTTGTTACCTTAGAATGAGCCGTTTATATCTATAGAGAGCAGGTCCTTGTCTACTGAGATCGACATGTTTCACTGCCATGTTACTAGATAAGCCCAGATCAGACAAACCAAACACTTGCTCTAAATAGGGCCATTAATGTTTTCAGATCGGCCACCATAGTTAGCAGCCCGTCTGCGATGAGCAGCATCGGAAAAACACAGGTTATTAATACTGATTTCTTCTGTGTTTTTACAAGTTTAAATCACCTGGTTCATTGGTTTTGGAGGGGTGGAGATCTCTGCAGATAATTCAGCCCCTGATATAAAATTTCTGAACTTCTGGATCTTATGTTATCAGAGAAAAAAGGTTGGCACAGATTAGCAGGTGCTACATTAGCGATCCGTGTCTGACATGCCAAACAGCATCGGAAAAACTGCTTTGTAACTAAAGAAATGCTTTATTCAGTGTTTTTAACTATTTAAATCACCAGGTCCATTTGTATAAGAGAAGAGAAGACCTCTGTGGATATTTCGTCTCAATATAAAAACCTCCTAAACATCTGGTTTAGAAATAAGGTGCACACATTAAGTTATCATAGAAAATAGGTGAACACAGTGGTAAAACAAAAACCTTCTGAATAATGAACTCTAAAGGAAGAGAAGTCTTAACTGGTTGAAATCTGCAATCCTCACTACTACATTCCACTACATCTCCCTAAATCATACACACTGGACATTTTATAAGCTGTTAAAATGCATTGTTTCATAAGCACTTTGTTTAATAATGTGTAACTGTTCTATGCAGTTTTAATGCCTTTTATTTTCTGTCTCTCCATTTTATTATTTTTCTTTAATGTTTTTACAGTATCTTGTAACTCTTGTGTCAAAAGGCGCTTTATATTTAAAATTTACATATGTAGTACTTAACTCTGGCTCTGAAGGGAGTTTTAAAAAAACCTGATGATGTCATGGTGATGTCATCAGAGTTGTGCTTGTGCTTGAGACTTTTAATAGAAAGCCTGCGTTGCAAACTGAAGGTGTGAGGTTTGAAAGAATGGAGTACACAGGAGGAAATGGACCCAGGTAGACACTACCCAGGTGCATTATGGGAAATGTAGCACTCACTATACTTGAGTCTACTATTCTTTTCAAAATCAGACTCTTCTGCGTCCCCCAACTTTATGGAAGTGCAATACTAAATTGGTGGAGTTGCCCTTTAACCAAAGGTGTTAAAATCATAACTGCACATTTAATGATAAGGAGCTTGGCTGTTTTCTGATGTGCTGCGTGTACATTAAATATTCAGTTTTCCAATTACACCACTGCACACTTGGTGTTTAATTACTGTATTAACAGGTGAGTCAGACTGTGCTGTAAGTATCTCGATATCTTCTGCAGTGGTTGCAAAGGAGCTGATCCCCTGAAATTGGCCGATGAGTGTGAGATGGGCCGAGTGAGACAAGGGGATCAGATGACGGCTGATATTTGATCCTAATCATAAATGGCAGGCCAAATCCGTCTTTTGTCACAGCTGCTGCCAGACACGTCTATCACTAAAGGACACTCAGCGGCACAGGGAACAATACTGCACACTTAAGCCTGAGAGTAGTCCAGCTGGTTTCATTCAGTGGGTGGAAAAAAACACACACTCACAGGAGAGTGCCCCTGAGGTGTTAGAGATGGTAATTTCAGATCAGAGACTTACCCGCCGACAGTGTCTCATCACAGCAGCCACCTCATCCTGACTGAGCAGTTTCTTTGCCATGTCCTCAACGTGCTGCAGGGTCTCTGGTCGGGGCAGCGGGCTGCTGTCTTTAACCCCAGCACGGGATTCTTTTGTGGAGGTCAAGAGCTGGAAGGGACGGCCTCGCTCCTTATCTAGGGGATTAAAGTTCAAACTGAAATCAACAAGATGCAAACAGAAACATGTGCAGATGTCATGAGATACTTTCACTCATACAAAATAAAGATTTAGCCTCACGAACCCAGGGATATCCGTGCAAAATTTCCCAAAATCTTTCTATTGAGGCTGTTGCAATCATCTCCCAGCTTCCCATCTTATCACTGATGCTGTAAACTTATGAACTCCCAGAAATGAGTGAATGGCTACTGGGATGGACTGATACCTCCCAATGCCAGAAATATAATCTCAAACAGCATTTTTCCTGGTTTCAGATGTCTAAATTGCTGCCCATATCTCAGATTTGTTCAAATATAATAATTGAAGTGAAACAAAATGGCAATTCAGTCAAAACCTTAGGCTATATTTTGCAGTGTTGGATGCAGAATATGTGCCTGGAAAGACAGAAGATATCCTGTGACCGTGCCCTCACCTTTGTCAGCATGGTGAGACGGTGACTTGGAGCGACTCTTCCCTTTACGATCTTTCTTAAAGAACAGGTTGACAAAGGTTTTAGATCGCTGCAGGCTGGTTTTACCCTCTCCTGAGCTCTTCTCCTTCTGTTGCCTCTTCTTCTTTCGTCTATCTTCTAAAGGTGGAAAAAAAGAAGACACAAATCTCTCTAAATCAGCTTATAATACAGATGCATTTTATCCATGACTTATTTTAACACCTGCTAAATTATGGAAATGAAAGGGGTTTAACTAAACGACTACATCACACAAAAATCTTCCATAAGTGGTGTTGAACCATAGCAAGAATAGGACATTCTGTATTTCTGTGTATGGCATTGAAAACATAATTCATTAGGCTTTGTATTGCTCCATGCTTAACTGTTAGCCAATAACAGTGGGTGATACACACTCTCCGCTATGAGTACAGACTGTTCATTTCTCTTCCAGTCAGCTCCTCTGTTCGCTGCAGTAAATCTGCCACTGTGGAAAGTAACACAGTAATTCTGATGAATTGCAGCTACACCAACCTGAACACACCCCTATCTACTGAAGGCACTACAGCAAAGTGCTCCAGCTTACATAACAAATGTCCAATCAGCCCTGAGCTCCGGCCCGAGCCCTCGCCAGGTCCTGGAGGTATGAATGAGCCGGATAAATTGAAAAGGAAAGGCTAATAACTCAACAGCCCCGCCAAGGCTTGGATGAGATATTTCTCCATATGCTTGTTCTTATTCATTTCTCACAGAGGTACAACAAGTGAGAGTAAAGGGCGGTGATTAATCATGAGTCTGCGTTGAACTTTGTGCTCTTGGACAAATTGTGTCTGGAGCTTAAATCAGCCATGTGCAGTCTGGATGTTCTTGTTTACTTCCTGGAGTGATAGAAAGATGAGGGGTCATTAAACTGACTGATGGGCCGCAGGAAGATCTCTGGAGGATTTCAGAGCAGATCTCATTACACAGTGAATGCAGGTCCTGTCACAAAAATCAGCTAAGGAACTGAACCTGGTTGTGACTGCAATACTCACGGTGCCGTGAATCTGGAAAGGTTGATTTCTCAAGTGAGATGGATGATACTACCACTATAATCAACAATCACAAAACAGAGTACAGCCTGACTGATACTGCAGTTGCCTGCTTCAAACATTTTTCCAAGTTTCGTGTTGTGAATGTTCCTTTTCAGCCAACAAAAACAACAATACTGATAAATCTATGATAAGCTTTCATCAGCCAATATATCAGGCCAATGTTTTTAATTAAAGTAACTACAAGGAACTCTCATTGTGTTGATTTTGGCGGCCTCTGTGGAAAAAAAGTGGCCGTGTTTCTGTGAGCACGTACCAGGCAGCAACCTCTGAGCTACTGACACAGAGGTGCCAAAAACTGCAATGGTAACTTCAGGATGCTTTAAAAGTGAATCAAAGCCCATCATATTTGCAGCCCAGTACACAAAGCAGTTTGGGTCTTTCTAGCTAACAGTCAATGACAACTGTACAGGGGGTTAATTTTTATGTTACTCACCTGTTCACATTTTATTAAGGCTTAAAGTTACGCATATTTAGGGGCGGTGCCGCTTGAGTGACAGGCTGTCTGTGAGGCTTTGCTACAGTCTGTGAGTAAGATCTACTCCTTGCTCCTCCACAGCCCCACACTCTTGTGCAAATATGGTCACGTCTGGCTCCAAAAACCAAGTTGACAACGGACAAAATGCCAAACTCTTAGCTTCAAACAGAATTTCACAACCCAATGGGTGACTCCACAGTGGCTCTGTCGATTACTTATACAGTCTATGGCAACAACGCCTAATGTAAAGATCTGGCTAGTAGTGCAATTGTATTGGAAGCAAATGAAAGAAAGACTTTTTTCCCCCAAAAAATAATTTTTGGCTTTTTCCCTTTTTATTTGATAGGACAGATTGAGTGTGTGAAGGTCGGGAGAGGGGGGATGGCATGCAGCGGAGGGCTGCAGGCTAAAATTGAACTGGGGCTGCTGCAGCAAGGACACAGCCTTGGTACATGGGATGCCTGCTCTACCAGGTGAGCTACTGGGCACAATTGATTTTTAATAAGGTTTAATTTTTTTAACAGCTGTTTGCACGATGCATTGCAAAGGGGTGATGTTTGTTACGGAGTAAAATTAATATGATGAAGGTCGCACAAGTAAATTTTGTTTCAGCCAAAAATGTAAATTCATATTTTTATGTATGACCACATCTTAGACATTTCACATAGCCTATCTATCGAGGAGGAGGAGGGCCAATTTAGGATCCTTTCATATACTGCAATCCGCTCCATCTGTTGAATTACCCCACCAAGGTTGACTTGTGTCCCTCGGCACTATAACCGTCCCTTTTAGCTCTTTTTTCCATTCAATTCTTTTCTTTTTCTCTTTGTTGATCCTGCCCTAGTATCAGCCATCACCACAAAATATAATGTCAAAAATAAAATTCTCTAAAGAAAAATCTTCTCCTGCTTTATTCTTCTTCTTTGAACGGGCTTACATACTGCAAAACAACATAGGTTCATCCAGCCTGCGTTGAGGCCCCAGGGACAGGCATTAAGAATAACTCTATAGAAATAGCCAGTCTTCTCACTGATGGTCTTGTTTACTTACGTAGGTCATATAGAGCCACCGGTATTAAATTGAGACTGTGTCACAACAAGATAATATCTCCTTGTGGCTGCTTTAATATGACACCTGTGTCTATAAACAACCTTAAAGCCTCAGTTTCTCGCTCCTTACAATTCCATTGAGCCTGCAGTTCTCACCTGAAGCAGTGATGTGGCTCTGGGAACGTCTGATTGGCTTCCGTGGTCTGCTCAGGGCCATCAGTGCCGCCGTCTTAGGTGAGTGTTTCTCTACTTCCTGGTTCCCTGATGACAGTGTCCTTGTGCGCCCCCACCCTCCTTCCCCGGCTCCTCCCATCTCCCTAGGTCCTTCCCCTTTCCCACGTATGACCGTGTCCTTCAGCAGCACTGTGGCACCTACAGTCCGGCTAGTTTCTGTGGTGACCAGCCTGGGGTGAGACCCATTAGTTGAGGGGTAGTCCAACAAGTTTGGGGGATGGGGGTCAGTCTGTATGGCGGTGTCAGCAGTTCGCTCTGCACTGCTTGGACGTCGGGAGCGGTCCTCTGTGGAGATGGCGACGTCTACCATCTCTGAGCCAAAGACAGGAGGGAAAAGGACCTGGGAGAGACCACTGAGGGAGCTGAGAGGGGTGCTGGAGGACAACGAGGAGGCAGAGGAGTTGGAGTCTGAACCCTGGGAGGATGGTGCGGGACCCCCGTTGGCCACTGTAGAAAACAATCCATAATTAGAATGAATTATGGGGATTAGTGTTTAAAATATCATTGTGTGTGTGCAATACCTTATGAAACTGTCCAATTGTTATATTGGAGCACAACACACACGCACACACACACAGAAGCTGCTGGGTTACACACTAAATAAGATTTGTACAGGAAGCTTCATTTCCTTATATCTCACAGCAGTCTGCTTTGTTTGGATCAAAGTCTGTCTGCCCTCATGTCCTATTAATCCTCTAAACTTCTGAGAGACAGAACATGAACCCAGAGTTATTCTTTTTCTGTCTTTTTTTTATTTTTATAATGAAACTCCAAAATGACTCTGCATCTTGACCTAGATGTCAGGTCGTGCTCTGTTCCAGACGACTGAGCTGCCTTTGAGTACACTGAATTAATCCCTGGCTGTGTTCAGAAGTACTCATATCAAACTGAAAAACAAGGAATTTGAGTCCTGTCAAGAAATTGAATGACAGGGTTTTAGTATAAGCAGGCTACATGTGGCCACTGTTCCACTTTTTTTTTTTTAGATTTCCAAGTAGAATCCAACATGTGGCTTTGCAAATGGAAATGAGAACCAAAAACACTATCTCTATCTTGTAAAGTCGTATTTTGAAAAAGTCAACGTACGTTTGTCGAGCCAGCCGTATTCTGCCACCATCTCCTTGTATGCAGGGTATCTCCCAGCTTCCTGTTCAAGAGCAAAAACATGATAATATTAATAGTTAGAGAGAACATAAACAACATTTTGCAGGGCAATATTGTGTCAATACAAAGAAGTCAAGCATGTCTTTAATTATTAATTCTGCAAATTCAAATACAAATACAACAACAACGTATCTTCATACAGCAGTTCTTGTTATAGTAAACTGACTGCACTTGTACAGCGCTTTTCTAGTCTTCAGACCACTTGATGCGCTTTAACACTACATGTCACATTCACCCATTCACACACACATTTATACACTGGAGGCCGAGGCTACCATACCCATGGTGCCACCTGCTATTCAGTAATCATTCACTCGCACTAACACACCGATGGAACAATCATCGGAAGCAAATTGGGGTTCAGTATCTTGCCCAAGGATACTTTGACATGCGGGCAGGTGGAACCAGGGATCGAAGTGCCTATCTTCTGATAAGTGGACGACCCACTCAACCGCCAACCAACCGCCCCAGTATATCTAATATCTAACAATCTAGTGCCCCAGGCATAGAGCTTCAAGTAAAATAGTTAATGTACAGTTACACACTTAACATAAGGTTTAAGTGTTGAGGATGGGGTTAGGTAAAGGCAAGTAAATTTAAGTAGGTTTTGTTGAGGAGAAGAAACATGGTTGGATGTCATCACGTTACATACTTAACATAGTGTTACATACTTAACGTAATGTACTTAATGTAAAGTTACATAGGTTAGGTTTAGGAAAAGAAACATGGTGGGGCACTGTCACATTACATACTAAATATATCATACTTAAGGTAAAGTTACACACCTAATGTAAAGTACTTAAGGTGAAGTTATGAAGGTTAGGTTTAGGAAAACACCCATGGTGACGATGTACCTTAAAAGTTTACTTGGTTTCACATGGAACACAAACACTGGTCTTGTCCTGTGTTTGTTTTACCTGTCCACCACCCCAACCTAACTTACATTTCACTCTTTATTCTACTTTCGTCTTTACTCCCGTCAGCACATGGGTCACGGGATTGCAGCCTTCCCAATAACGTAGGCTATATACAAATTACTAGATCATGATTACATGATTTACATATGAATTCATGGATTACTTTTCATTGGTATATGTACGAACAGTGCCCGAGAGCAACCTGACTGTAATGCTAAAATCAACTGCTTTTTTAGTCCACTAGATAGATTTTGCTGCATGAAAATGACTGAAGTAAGTCAAACAGCCTAAGAACCTAACAGACAAAGTTTTACTTTGGGGACATAATATGTAGTTGAAAAGGTAATAAAACACAATACATGTTATTGAAATACTTAGTACATTGCAAAATGTTTTAAATTGCAATACAGTGACTCAAGTATTGTGATAATATTGTATTATGGGGCCTCTGGTTATTCCCACCTTCAATAAACAGTCAACATTATCATACAACAATCCTCAGTTAAACAATTCCAGCTTTAAGCTTGAGCTTAAGGTTTGGAAACCACTGCTCTAGGTAGTGTTTGTTAAAGGAAGAAGCACTTTTGTGATACGTATTAGTGTCTGATTGCCTCCCAGGTCTATTTTAAGGGACTGTCTCATCAACACAGCTTAAGGTCAAAGAGAAGACATGCAGGTGCAGCAAGGTTACGTCTACAATTTTCCACCAAAGCCTTGGATGCTCAGGTGTGACAAAGTTTAGTAAATTAACCCTGGCTCCACTGTGCGTGACCCTGACCCACAAATGGGTCTAATACAGGACACAAGGAAGACATAAATTTCAGCTTTCTGTTGATTATAACCTGATCCCTGACTGCCTTTGAATAATGAACGTCGTCCCTGGCTGTTTTTCACACGTGGAACCTGAGATCAGAGGAGTAAAATGAGCATGCAGCAATGTTAGTGAGCTAAGAGAGCACTCAGACACACTGCGCCAACACACATGTGCCCATTCATACACACAAACATACACACAACTCCTTTATCTAAAAATGACACGGGTTAAGTGGCACGGCCTTACACACACACACACACACACACACATGCGTGCGTACACAGACACACATAAGGAATTCAAGGGCTGTGAGCCAGCTGTCTGCTCTGCTCTGCAGGCTCATTCTGTCCCCTCCTCAGGAGAGCTGGTGTTGTTTAACACGCTGTAACATTTATTATTGTGTCACAGCACTTAAAGCGTCCAATCAATTGTTATGTTTAAACCTGAGCAAATGATTAAAGCTGCCATAGAACACTGCACCACAGATGTGTCAAGGACCTAGGGGACACATTTCTGAGATCAGACTTTAACCTGCATCGACTGATCTTTTAAGGGGAACAAGCTGTACACAGAACACTGACATATTATCACTTAATGAAGTTAACATGTTTGTTTCTTATTTACACATCCAGCTGACACGGAACAACATCAGCATTCATTTGGGGTTGTGTTTCTGTCCACCAGATAAATGTAAGTAAAATATTTACTATCCTTTCAGCTCTATTTTGTTCTAAACCAACACCTATGGGAAATATTTCACTCTCTAGCTGCTAAATGCTCCACTATAGTCACCAGCTAGTCACTAACTATCTGCTGTTTGGTGTCGGGCAGGTAGTACACAGTGGGTTTCTGGAGTTTTGTAGCTGACAATAGGGATGATGGGAGCAGTGAGAGTGAACAAAATCACAGACATTGCGGGTCGTAAAACTAAAATAATCAGCTTTAAGAGGCTAAGACGCACTAGAACTGTCAGCTTATTATTACAAGTGACCTTTTTCTGCACATAATAATTTGATCCATTATTAATATAAAAATTACCACTTAGTGCAGCTTTAAATTTATTTGTAAAATTGTCTCTCACCCTGATGGTCAACATGACATGCGTGTGGCTCTTCAAGACCTCGACTGCATTGCTATGGGTGATGTCATCAAAGCTGACCCCGTTGGCTGCCAGGATTTGATCGCCCATTTTGATGCCATGCAGTTCTGCAAGCCCACCCGGATCCAACCTGAAGAGAAAGTGCATAAAGGCAGTGGGTAAACTGTAGGCACTTACAGCTTAAGGTTAAACCCATAGAAACAGAATGAGAGTAGAATGGAAGTTCCCCATTGATATCAACGTAGCAGGATGTTCAGAGGGGCGGCCATTTTTATGTGTACTGTTGCTATTGCAACAATTGTAGTGGGCTGACTTCTGTATAAATGTCCATATAAACAAACCAACTTGTGGCAAGTGGCAAATTCACTGAGGTGAGGTTTTGGACAACCAAACAAGCAGTGGAGTAGTAACATGCTCAAATAAACAATCCTTTACTTGCTTACTTTTTTAGGGCTTTTTTTTGCCTTAAATCGATAGGACAGTTGTTAGTGTGAAAGAGGGAAGGAGAAGAGGAATGACATGCAGCAAAGGGCCACAGGTTAGAACCAAACCCGCAGCTGCTGCAGCAAGGACAAAGCCTTTGCACAGGGGGCGCCGCCTTTACCAGGTGAGCTAATGGGCGCCCTAACAATCTGTTACTTTTAACGTATTACCATAACTATTTTTTCCTGTTTCGTTTTTGCCATTAGCTGCATGTTTGTTGAAACATGATGTAACATTACTATAGCTGCTTCATCAGAATGAGTGAGAGTCGCTGCTCAGTGAACAGCTGAGAGGCAGAGGCAGAGACCACAGGGATAAACAGTGTGGAGATCAGCATATTTTTACATCTAACTCAGTAAATTCAGGATAAATTTCAACCAAACCAAAGTTGGAGATTGTTGGAACTGTGGAATAACTAACTAGATGACTAACAAGACAAATTTTGTCATATTGATCACTGTACATTTATTATGTTAATCTGTCCTGTACACACGACATCTATTGCACATGTGTCCATCCTCAAAGAGGGATCTGGCCTCAGTTGCTCTTCCTGAGGTTTCTACCATATAAGGGTTTTTAGAGAGTTTTTCCTGTAATATAGTTTTTACTGTAAAGCTTTTTGAGGCAAATTGTGATTTGTGATATTGGGCTTTATAAATAAAATTGAACTGAATTACGATTGATTTTGATGAGCTATATTTTGTTTCTGTCGAGTTTAAATAAATACTATGAGTTAAAAGTTAGTCTCAATTTGGGGAAGGAGAGAAGCTTGTATTGGTGTGTGGTTGTATTTTTCTGTTTAGTAAGGTAAATAGGCCTCAATAGTGAGTATGACACATTTTACGTTCCCCTCTGACGTATGTTTTCACCACAGCAACTAACAACGATGGCCATTTTCTTTTGTACTACTCAAATGACCACAGTAAACAGTTCATTGTCCGTTCTCATTTGATGTCTACAGTTATACATGACTTGTATTCATACAACTTTTGTTTCTTTTTCTACTCTGTATTTATAGTATGTTGAAAATTTTACCTTTAGTATATACTAGATCTTTGTGTCTTTTTCTCACTAAAAGCCCACCAAAGCAGTTTCTTAACAACATTTTATGTAATGGCGATGAAGTCAACACAAGGCCTTTCTATTTAAGGCCTGGTTTCTTTGATTTAATGCAAAACAGGGAAAAAATAACTGCAAATGAGATTATGTGATCTTTAATTCCTATGGGAAAGTTGTGCTCTGCACACACTGCACCACCCTGAATAATTTTGCTTGTCTGATGCCTCTCCACGTGTAAAACAAGCAGTAGTCAAACGTGTTTCGAGCCACTCTTGGTTCATACTTAGAAACATAAATTCCCAGTCCGAACTCTTTGCCTCCTCTGATGTTGAAGCCCAGACAGTAGTCATCTGATGTGGTGAAGAGATGCACGATCCTGCGGAGAGCGCTGTCTGAACTGGTCTCTGACGGTGTACGACCGCTCTCCTCCACCACCATCCGCCGGTGAATCAGATCCACCCTACACACACACACACACACATATGCCAAAGGTGAAATACACACACGCATGAAAACATTCTCATACACTGCTTTCTGTTTCTCTGCTGCGCTCGGGCCTGTCAGTATCTGTTAATCAAATAGCCATAAAGGTCACAGCGGTAATCCATCCACTGCTGCCACATGAAACCAAGATACAGTATATCCCAAAAGAAAGATAACCAGTGTGAGCTACAGTCAAGTGACAAGACTTCACAAAACAAGAGCCATGCAAAGGTCAGTGGGGATAACAACAAGGTGGTAGGCTGTACATTACATAATAATATGTACACCAAACTTTATACAGTCATAATATTCAGTTACTGTTAAATAAAGCTGTTAAATTAACTATGAAGTATAAATATTTCATGGTATATTAGATGTAGGATGTCATTTTTGGCAGCCTTATTCACACTGACACAACCCGTACCGAGCAGCACCTCTGAGCTGTCTGGTCTCACCATGTGGTCTTCTCCTTGGAGTAGCGGATGCCGGGGATCTTGCCCACCCGTCTCACCACCATCCGCAGCCTGTTGTTGCCCGTCAGGACCTTCACAGCGCTGCTCATGGTGATGCTCTCAAGGCTGACCCCGTTCACCTCCACCAGCTTATCGCCCACAGTCAGCCCAGCCTGCGCTACAGACACAGGTGGAACTCAGTATGATACACAGGAGTAAATGTCACATGGAAAGTGAAGACCACATGCCCAGATGTAAGCACACTGACAAACACACTCAAACACACACACTCACACTTTGTCCTAACCTGCAGAGCTGTCGTCCTCCACCTTGCTGACAAATATGCCGAGTCCGTGTTCAGAGCCCCCGCGGACACTGAAGCCCAGACGCCCATCTGGACTCTTATCTACTGTCACTGTGTGAATGTCTTCACTGTCATCCCCTCCTGAAAAAACAAAAACAAAGCAAAAACAGAGAAAACCTGTGTGGTATCCTCTAGGGCTGCAATTAACTATTATTTTCATTATCAATTAATCTGCCAGTTATTATCTCTATTAAATGATGAATTGTTTAGTCCATGAAATGTCAGAAAATATAGTGAAAAATGTTCATCACAAGTTCCTAGATCCACATAATGTCCTCAAATTGCTTGTGTGATGCAAACCCCCAAAATATTCAGTCTGCACCAGAACAAGAGAACCAGCAAATATTCAAATTTCAGGAACCCGAACTTCTGCACTTTTGGAGGTATTTTTGCCTGAAAATAAAATGAGTTATTGACAAAATCAAAATGGTTGCTGATTAAACAATCAACTAATCCTTTCAGCTCTAGTATCTACATTTTCTTGCTCTAAACTCTAATCTAAACTTGAATTTATGACGGACTGAATAACTGAATGTCCTTCTGCTACCAGTGGCACTGTGTGCGTTACCATAGTTACAGAGGACTGTGATCTCACCATCAACAGGTGCATTGATGAGGATGACCCTGCCCATCGGTGAGGATGACCTGCGTCTGTGGCGGTGCTGCTTCTTCACCATGTATCGCGTAGTACTGTGGGAACCCCCCGCCTGGCCTCCATGGATGAAGTGGGGGTGCCCCCCTCCATTTGTCATCTCCCTCCAGTCAGAGGAGTGAGAGCAGTGAGCCATGCTATGTGTCTGGCAAATCTTCCCTCAGTCATCCAGACAGGAAGATATCTGGGGTCTGATGTCAGGATGGAAGAGGTGCAGCCTGGGATTTAGGGAGCGGAGGTGGGGGACAGGTGTGGTGGGGAGCTGTGGTTTTTTGCACCTGATGATCCAGAGTGGATGATAATATACTGGAACTGGTCCCCACTTGAGCTGGCAATTCACAAACCTGTGGGTAACATCCCTAATCTTCATTAAAACCAGACCATAGAGAAAGCTTTGTAAAAGAATCCAAGATCCAAAAGAGAAAATGTGACAAAGAAAAACTCCACAAAGATGAATGAAAAACACTCATTTAAAAATCATGGCAAAAAGTAGAGCTCCATGATTGAAGTGTAGACTTTTCTTTGTAGGTCCAGGAAGCTGAATTAATCCACAAGTTTCCTCTGCAGCCTCTGAATCCATCTCCACTGCCTGTGTGCAGAGAAGTCAGCGGTGCATGGTGATTCCCCTCGGGTCATGTTTAATTAAATGGATATCTGTTGTGTGGAGAATATTCTGGGATGAGTAATGTGGGCTCAGAAGTACCAGATGGGATAGTAAAACTCAAACTCATTTTGATACAGTACTGACCTTTAGCCTGGGATCTTAAATAGAATAAAACTAAATACAAAGTCCTATCCTATCTCCTTACAGTGTGTCAGCAGAAGTCCTACTGTCATTGAACTTCACGTGTTCCCATCATTCAGCACCATGGACAGCGACCAAGATACAGTATCCATAAACAAGTGACCTCCTTTAAACAGTTAATTATCATCTGCATTCACATTAACTAAAACTAAACTTCTAAACTACTTGTTGACATATTTCCGAGCAGTGTCGGTGAACTTTAACGCGTCTTGCTTCAGTCCAAACTTACTCCTGATGATACCTTGAACCATGAAATGTTACAAAGTGAGTGCCAAACTATTAAAACATCGTGACATTGCGTTTAAAGGAAAGTAAACAAAGTGTTAGGAGGTTACCTGCTGTGTCCATGTTGTGCCGGATGAGCTGGACAGACGCTCAGTCTTCAATTATCGGACACCTCCGGTGTATTAGTGCCACCTCAGTTGTTCTCCAGGTGACAATTATTGTCTTATGAGGTGTAAGCCGTCTGCTTAAGCCTCTGCAGCTGTGCAGCCATTAGCGCTGGACCAGTCATGATTAAGTACACTAATTGCACTTATATTACTGTGACGCTGCTTCAATCTATGTCACTTTGTCCTCGGGTTATTAATGTGATAATTAAGTCCGTATTTTTCGGTAAAATTGCAGAGAGGTGTGTGTGGAGAAAGTGAGCTGTGGATCCTCCTGACTGCCGTCACCGTGTCTGTGAGGTGGGTGAACAACCCCACCCAGTGGCCAGCGGTGTTACATCACAACTTCTGTGCAGGTCCCATTGATAAGTTTCATTAATAACAGTCAATATACTGAGGCTAAACAGGAACAGGAAACCTTGACCTTGAACATGTGGTTTTTGTATTAGTTTTGCAGTTTTTGTCCCCTCATGTATCCGTTGGTGTGGCTGATTGCTTTTTATTTAATAGGGGAGGTATCATAAGCCATTTTGCCTTCTAACCTCTCCTGCACAATGTTTTAACTTTTAATTTCTTTTTCCCTGTATCTATAGGCCTACATGTATGTGCAAATAAACTAAACTAAACTAAACTACCATAAAACTTCAATTAAAAGCCTAGTCCTAATTCAATGCCCAGTCCCCTTCACTAGCCAGGTGTAGCTACACATTTTGACTAATAAAGGCCTGTCTCAGGTAGAAGCCTGGTCTGGTTGCCAAGCAGTTCATTATTATAGAAGGTCTTTGAACCAGATTGCTGACTACCCACTTGAGATTTTGTTTAGATCGCACATACAAATATGAATGTTTAAAGTTTTGTCAATATTGAGATGCTACACATTGTTAGCTCGGTTGATTTCATTTTACTGAAACCATGAGCACCAGAGACTACTGTAAGTCATTCAGATTTACCTGCATGACGAAAAAACAAGTGGTGACTCCCTTCTTCTGAAGCTAACAAAGTCAGAATATGTCAATGTGTTATAACGTAACACATAATTAATAGGTTATTCAAAGCCTAATTTTTATACAAGTTTTTCCCATCTTTGCTGAGCAACTGTTTGGTGTAATAGAAATCAAAGGTCCGTCCCATATAGATGCCTGTCCCAAATGTAAGCCTGTTAATTTCAGTGATGTAACCAAATAATAGCCTGCGCTATTAACTGAAGTTTTGAGGTAACTCTCCAAGGGTGTAGCACAAAATTCTGGGCCCTGTTCATAAGCAGTATCTGTGTGGCTCTTTCTTTCTGGATCCATGTCTCTCTTATGCATCTTTTTTTTTTTTTCACCATTTTCTTTTGCTCCCTTTTCAGTCTTTCTTTCTTTTCATTTTTGGAGCCCCGATTTCCCTCTCTTGACGAAAGACATGACAGTGTACATTGGTTCTCCAGCAGCATAAGCTGCATTTAGAGACGAATCCAAGCACAGGGGTGGCGTAAACCATTTTGCGCCTTTAAGGGTTGAGAGGGGCCACAAAGACAACGCATTCTCATTCCGACCTTGTCACATATCGCTGCATGGTCATGGACTTTCCATGTCTACATATGACGTGCAAGGTAGGCTGGTTGGGTCTGTTGTTGAAGTTCTTGGATACCTGTTAAATGCATTGTGTCTTTTCAAAATACACATCCATTTTCACAGGAAGTGTACAGTTTGCATACATTCTCTTTCAAAATAAACATACTATGTCAATAAAGCACCATGAATTGACATTTTTTTGACGTACTTGGTTATGTTTAGCCAACACACATGTGGTTGAGTTCAGGCAACAAAAGCAGGTGGTTAGATTTAGAAAAAAATAACAGGGTTTGGCTTAACAGTCATACAGGAAGTGAACTCCTGCCTTCCGGCCAGGTGAAAGTCAATAATTGTTGGGTACATCCACCACCCAACTTGGACTTTTTGCCCCCTTAACTTATGTTGAGTCCTGCCATGTTTCCCCCCTGACTCCATCAAGTGCCGTTACACATCCTGCTGATGTGAAAGGATGGCTTTTCTTTGTCAGTGTCTGACACAGAAGTCACTGCCAGTATTCAACAACTTAAGAATGAGACTGGGTTGGCAGAGAGCTTCCACTATTTTTTATACAAAGTTCAGTCTTTCAATAGATTTAGTCAGCCAATTTTAATTTAGTTACGGTGCAAATTACAAATAAAAATTGCAAACAACACCACACTTTTCATTTCAGGCTTTTCGAGGACCCCCCTCCCATTTGGGCCCTGGGTAATCAGTCCCCCTTTTCCCTGTATATGACACCCCTGAGACTCCCTATTATGGAAAAAAAACCTCTTATGTCACAGTACATACTTAGTGCAGAAAACATAATGACATACATGCAATATAATAAAATTAATCATGTCTATTAGAATGGAAGGATTGCAGACAAAGCAGCTGCATACTACGACCTACATTACAGATATTCCACTGAATCTTTCCAAAACTTTGTTAAACATAATGAGTCAAGGATTTTATTGAATTCAATCAAGTTCACTTTAATTCAGTAGAACTTTATTTATCCCGGAGGAAATTCTTGTGCCAGAGAATGCTTCAATTACAGTAACACAAATTACAGTAACAATAATTAACGTTCACAAACCATTAACAACCAGAACCACCAGTTGGTTTCCGGGTCACACTGGTCCCAGTTTTTCAATAAAGTATTAAATATCAGTCAAAATATTTAAAATATACAAGAGTGCCTACTAGAGTAACAATAAGATAGGTACCAGAGTTACTCAAAATGAACTAACATGGTTTCCTGATAATCAATGTTATATTGTATATGATATGTCAATGAGAAGTAGTATTGCACGTGATTCTGAGAAAATGATAGCCTATTGCACTACACTGACAAGTGATCATAATATTAAAAAGTAATATTGCATGTGATGTTGAGCAAATAGTTGGATGAGTCTCTGGCCTGTTATGACCCTGGGTCATTTATTTGTGATTCTGCTGTTCTGTTGTTTTTTCTCCTGTTTATTTATAGGGAGTCAGGTAAGTGACCTGTATTTTCATTTTCTTTACTTTTGGTAGGTAAGTTAGTTTTGGAAAGTAGATTGTTTTGTTTGTTGTTTTGGGCCACGCCCACCCTGAAGCTTATTGCTACCTTTCTTGTTGAGTGTTAAATAAATTATCTTTTGTTGGACTGCAGCTGTGTGGCATTGATCGTCCTTGGGAGTGGGGAAAGAGGGGAGCATCCTTTCATGCTATGTACCGGTCGTAACAGGCCACTTATGAAGGCTGAGCCAAAGACATTCATCTGACTTTCTCTGGATCAACCTGAGCCAAAGACATTCATCTGACTTTCTCTGGATCAACTGACACTTGTACAAATTCTTTTGAGCAGAAAACATCCTCGGGGCAGTCAGATGTTTGTAGCCAATCACATGTTGTCCACCTCTCACGCCCATGGTTTCCAACAACTCATATCCTCCATGACAAACACCCAAACACCGCCCCTAGTGTGTCACTGCATGGTGCTGCTTTCAAATACCCCAACGAAGCTCCGATTTTTGGGTTCCAACTTCTGTGCGACTGATTTGACTGTTTGAATTTTCTCAAATTTTGAAAAATGAACATTGAGCTGCAGTGGAGACAGGATACGTCTTTTATTAATGCCCAGAAGGGAAATTTGGTTGTTGCAGCAGCACAAGGACAGAAATAGTACAGATAAATTGATGAGTTAATAAATTATAAGAGGCATAAAAACTAAAATGAGAATAGAAGTAAAAATATAAACCATATCTGAGCAATAGAAGTGACAGTGGTGTGACTGATAGTTGCAAAGTAGTGTAGCCTATGTACAGCAGACCAATATATGAGTAAATAATGATACTTGTCTTTATCAATATAGTAGTATAAGAGAAAGTATTTTAGGATATAGAGTATATAATGTAACAAAACATGATAACACATTGACATTATATTGTGTAAAATAGTGTGAGATATAGGATATAGTGCTGTGTAAGGTGAAATGTGGTTGAGTAGGGAAACAGAAAATTATTTACCTTGGTAAAGCTGTGTTTTACGATACTTCTCAGTGTACACGAAGGCAGCCCAGGTCTACCCGGTTGTGCTGTGATATTGAGAGGTCATACATTTTCGAAAAACAAAGAAAGCACAGCAGGTAAGTCTCAGCGCTGACTGAATTCACATATTTAGTGAATTTAAACCACGATACGACTAAGTTAATATTTACTCCGCCTTGATGTGTGTCCTTGTAACGCTGTCTAAACTGCTAGCACAGTAGTTAGCTTGTAAACTACCTGGCTAGCTGGCTACTAGACGTTAGTTTACCCACAGAGCACTGAAGTGGTTTGTTTTGATGGCGTGAAAATGCTGTTTTAATATTTTGTCTAGCTAATATTTAATGTTATGGGGGTGTTATTTAGGGTTAGTGTCCTGTTTGGGTATTCAGTACTCCACTGTGTGTGTTCAGTAGTGTTATCAGCTAGCTTGCTAGCTTGTTAGCATGCTTGCATTCGTTAGCCGGCTTGCTGACAGGAACCGGCAGCGTGTCGTGACTTCCCCAATCCCATCTGTCACCGTGTGTGTCACGCTATTTCTTTGATCAGCTACTTTCAAGGTGACACAACAAATCAGTTTGGCTCTGTCAGTAGTTAGATGCTCTGTCTTTTAGGTTATTAAAGTGTATTTGACAGGAGCAAAGCAACAACCAGAGCTTGTTTATGTGTTCAGCAAAATGTGTAAAATTTGTGTCTTTGAATGCACCATCTCTGTTGTTATCTTGCCCTGAAGGTATTTCCTGTACCCATCTGTATTTTGCAGATGTTACCAGATGTGTTCATGGTCTTGTTTTGGCCTGAACACTGTAGGACTGCTGCATAATAAGCACATTGGCCTACATACCTGAAATAGTTTAGTAACAGTACTCCAGTCCACAGAGGTGTGTCTCAGTCACCTACTGAATACTTACAAAGGTAAAGAGCTGAGACTATTAGTCATTACTTGCTTAGTCAATTAACCGCAAAGAAATGGGCAGCTATTTTTCATTACTCAAGGAAAAATGTCTGGTATTTACTTGTTCCAGCCTCTCAAATATCAGGATTTGGTGCTTTTCTTTGTCTTAAGTGACTGTAAATTAATAGTTAATAGTTAGTCAGACAAAAAGCCTTTTCAAGAAATCACTTTGGGCTTTAGGAAATCATGGTAGACATTAGGATTGCAGCGACATACCAGTTGCAAGGTATGTTGTGATATGACAGGTGATGGTTATCATACTGAGTACATTTGCTTATCTATGATACTGAAAAAGAAACGCAATTGGGCGCTGAGTCTCCCGTTTATTTTGGTCATTTTCAAAGGGGAGACTTTTTACACATACTTCCGTTAAGAAAATGGTTTCAAGTTTTAATTATAGTAATGAAGCGTTTGTTCAACTAACAGTAATGCTTCTGTTTTCATTCCTTTAAGGGTCATTTGGACTGATAATAATATGAATTAAGTAACACTGTGATACCACAAAACAGTAATATTTTTTGAGACGTACACTAGCATTTTGTATAAAAGGCATTTTTCACAATGTGCTAACATTTTAGAGTAAAATTAATCAATCAAGAGAATAATGGGCAGATTAATCAACAATGGAAATCGTCATTAGTTGTAGCCCTATGTGGTGGTTTATTCAAAAAACGCAAACACCTCGAGAGCTGACCTACATTTCAAGCACCATTTGTTTCTCAGTGTAGTTCATTTTATCTTGTGCTCACAGCCTCAAGCTGATACAAGATGTTTGAGTTCAGCCTCAGTCTGGTACATACTTTCGCTTTAAAGAACCTTAAATTTGAAAAGATAACAGCATGCCTGCAACGGTTTTGAATTTTACTCGGTGAGAACAATTAGAGCACTTTATCAATGTCTCACTGTGTCCTTCATATTTTAAAATATATTTAGACAGATGCAGAACATGTAATGGCATGTAAACCTTCACATCAATCTAGCTGTGTACTACAGCAGAGATATTAATGGTGCTGAGGTGGAGGCTTAACTGTAGAGACAGGGGTTTTTTTTTTTTTTTTATAATGATAATCTCACCTGTACGGCTGGGTATCACCAATACTTACTGATATCCTCCAAACTGTGTCAATAGAACAGAGTATTAAAAATATTTCCATTGACATTTGTAGACTATATTTAATTTGGACAAAGTTCTTGTGTTAAGACAGCATTCAACATTTGAGGACCTTGGCTTTAAAAAAAAAAACATATACTGTGTGTATTTCTGTAAGTAAGGCATTAAATCTGTACAAAAATGCAGGTGTTATTACAGCATCATTTCAGTAAAATTTCTAACAAGGCCCAGCCTGTCGAAGTACAGTACCTAACCGGACCTGTTTGTTTGTTTTTCCATCTGATATGACATTTATTCCAAACATTAATTCTGCATCCGTATGTGTATTTACACTTGAATCCAGCACAGATATTTGTAACATAGTGTGGATTCTAATAAAGATGTCTGCTGCTTTTATTTAAAGGAAGCCAGGATGTCTGAAGAGCTGTCCCTCAACATCAACATCAAGGAGCCAAGATGGGACCAAGGCACATTTATGGGGCGCGCCAAGCACTTCTTCATGGTCACAGATCCCAGGAACGTCCTGCTGTCGTCTGAGACTCTGGAGGAGGCCAGAGTGATCATGGAGGACTACAGGTAGAGGGTCAGGAGATGAGAGGATGGAGTTAGAGGGTAAATGATAATGTTAGGGAGATTGTGGTAGTATGAAGCGTGAATAGAAAGGAGAACTGGCGTAACCAGGTTGTGATGTGGCTAGTTGTTACACTTACACTGAAGTGGAAAAGCCAGTGGGAGAAATGTCCTTTTCTTAATGGGGGAGCATCAATCTAAAAGTTAGTATCATATTGTTTGTGCCGCTCAGTTTGCTTCACAAACTGTATAAGTAAGAAAGTGTAACTGATTTGTTAATTATCATGTTGCAAACTTGTGTTCCAGTGCAAAAATATGCTGTGTTTGTTGGACGTCTGCTGTTTTTCAACATGTGTAAAATCCTACATCACTCCACTGTTTTGACTTCTTCAGAGCGGGGATCGTGAAGCCTGGCCTCACGGAGGATGCGCTCTGGAGAGCCAAGTACATCTACGACTCCGCCTTCCACCCTGACACAGGGGAGAAGATGTTTGTGATTGGCCGGATGTCCGCTCAGGTGCCGATGAACATGTCCATCACAGGCTGCATGCTCACCTTCTACAGGTACAGCAGAAGTGTCAATACGTCATTCAGTGTATTAAAAACAACAAACTGAAAATGGCTTTATCAAAATACAGGGAATAGAAGAAAAAGAAAAAAATAGAGTATACTGAATAAAAATACCATTTCCATGTGATTTAAATGTAACCTTAATACAGCACTGCATGAAAATAGAGATTTTAATCCCTGTACAGAGTGAAAATCCTCTTAAAGAATAAAAAATATCACTCTCACTGCTGAATACTGATAACTCATTGGGCAGCTGAGAGGACAGTATCATGTCATAACTGACAAAGTCATGTGATAACTTTGTGTTGAAACAACAAATTAATCAACAATTAATGTAATAGTTTGAGATATTTATCAAGTGAATATTAGCTGTTCACAGATTTTTATTCAGTCTCACTTAGTCTAAAGGTTCTTACATACCAGGGACGTAACAAGTAAAAGCAGGAAAATGTGAAGTACTCACCTGTGAGTATTTTGCATCAAAACTATTCATACTGATAGGGACGCAAATACTGTATATGACAGTGGCAACAGGTCCGACATTGTTATGATGTTGTGATGTGACGTCTGTTTGGCACAATGTGATTGTTTGATGATGTCATTCATGGTGGGAAAGCTCAGAAAGAGCAAACCTGTTCAGAAAAAAATGCTTCCTTTTTTTTGTCATGTAATATTTGTATTGTCTGTATAAGTACAAAACAGCAGTTCCAAAAAAATATATTGACGTGCAAATCAATTGCGTGAAAAAAACACCCTCGCTGCTTTGCTGTTTGTCTTGATACACACACTGATAGAGTTGAATAGTAGAATTATGATATAAAAAATTTGCGCAACAGGTTTTGGAAACGAGATATTTTGAAATTAAACTGCTGGAATGACTGCCTTCCTGAAGTTTGTCTGGTGATAATACCGTTGATCAGTGGGGGTATCATTTTTGCATTCCACCACTGGTGGGAGCTCAAGCCTTAAATTTTAAATTCTACACATAGTTGCCAAAGACATCAGAAGATTTATCAAAGGAAAGAATATGCAAAATACTGGTAGATTAATCTGCCCTGTGTGATTAAAAAGACCAAATCAGAAAGAAGGTTCCACTTTTAAACTCTATTTACTCCTAAAGGGACAAAATATTAATGCAGTTGTTTTGCTGGTTAACAGCGACATGGATTGAGGTTGCTGCATGTTGTGCAAAGTGTCAAGCTATCTGAGACTAACCTGTGATTTACGGCTAAATAAACGAATAAACTGCTACTTTAATACAGACAAAAACTAGCAATGTGATCAACATTTCACAGCAGCAGTATAAAGAAACAACATCTCTAGCCACATGTGTTTCTGTGGTTTACAATGTTCCACAACACAAACAGATAACTTTATCTTTCACTTATGCATACCAGCTTTGATCAAAACTAAACTGCTGGGTTGACAGATGATCTTGATAACTGTAAGTTGCAGTGTTAAAAAAGTATTAATCAAGGGTACATGCAGTGTGCTGAAAATAATAAACACTATGTCTTCTGTGGAGACTGAAGAACAGCACATATAAATGTCTAATTCTAGACAGGAAGGTACTCTTGCTTTTTGCTCCACTGTTTACACTGTCACCAAACTCTTAGTGTAGTGCCATAAATTGTATTTTGTACAGTACAGGTTGTTAAATTTCACTTCCTTAAAACACACTGTCCCCTCTGTTTGCAGGACTACTCCAGCAGTGGTGTTCTGGCAGTGGGTTAACCAGTCTTTCAACGCTATCGTCAACTACACCAACCGCAGCGGAGATGCCCCCATAACCGTGAAGTACGGAGGACTTGTCACTTCACTTCCACTCTAGATCATTCCTGTCCTCCCTCTAAACTAGTGTCTGTAAGGAGGCTGTGGGAGCTGCTGTCCTCTCCCCTTCCCTCACAGCGGTATTACGTTCCACTGTTAAGCATGCTCAGCCCCATGTCACCATGCACTCATGCTGACATAGGTTATACGCTCCTGGTTCATGTCTGGTCAGCGTGCATTATGCATACTCTTTTTTTATTGTGCCACAAAATGCATCCTTCAGATCCTGCAGAAATGCATCAGATGCATGCATTTGTAAAGACTAGGACTGCCTTCAGAACATGCAAATGCATATTCATGGATTAAGCATGTCACATGAGGATAAATATTATCGTGTCTTCCTCTGCGTTATCATTATTTGTGTTATCTTTGCATTTTCACACATAGCATGAATTAACTTACTTTTAAATTTCACACCTTAGTGTTCCTGATAAAGTCTCGGCCGCAGACCTCGTGCGCTGTGGCATAATGAGTTATTTCTGATGTGTAGAGCTGTTGAGAAAGGAAGTGGATGATTAAGTGTGAAATGTGTCTCGTACATCTCTTTGCAGTCAGCTTGGTGCAGCCTATGTCAGTGCTACTACTGGAGCTGTGATCACTGCCCTGGGCCTTAAGTCTCTAGCTAAGGTAATGCCTGTGGTTCAAGTGAATGAACAGATGAAGCAAATCAGACACACTGATGTTCATATATATTTGTGCAGAGATTTGTTGTCTGAATGTGTTTCTGATTCTGCATCTTTGCAGCGTCTCCCCCCAATCGTCAGCCGGTTTGTCCCCTTTGCTGCTGTTGCTGCTGCTAACTGCATCAACATTCCCTTCATGAGACAGAGGTGAGACCTTGAAAGTAAAAGCCAAAGACCTCTGCTTTGTTCCCCCGGGAGCTACAGGTGCATCTGCTCTACATGAATTTTGATTTTGTTTCCTCCAGGGAGTTGAAGTACGGTATCCCTGTGATGGATGAGAATGGAAACAGGTTAGGAGAGTCCCCCAATGCTGCCAAGCAGGCCATCGTGCAGGTGGTGGTGTCAAGGATCGGCATGGCAGTGCCAGCTATGGGTAAAGTCAACATTATATGTGATGTTTGCCACTCATTACTTTACAGGGTTCCTACACAGTATGGAAAAGTATCGAATTTTCAGTTCTGGATAAGTATGGGAAAAAGACAAGGGGGCATTGAAAAATATTTTTGTTTTCAGACTATTGCCCATATTATGTTTCTATGCCTCTGTGCTGGCAACAGCCATGGCCAGAGGCATTACGTTCTTGTGTTGTCTGTCCATCCGATCATCCCATTCTCTTGAACTCGATATCTCAAGAATGCATTGAGGGAATTTCCTCAACTTTGGCACATTCGTCTACTTGGACTCAGGGACGAACTGATTAGATTCTAGTGGTCAAAGGTCACTGTGGCCTCAAACACATTTTGAGCCGTTACTCAAGAATTGATGCGCTAATTATGACAAAATTTCATACCAATTTTCAAATATGATAAAATGATTAAGTGATTCAGTCATTTTATATCCAAAAAGTCAACTTTACTGTGACATCATAATGTCCTGCAAAACCTAATTTGTGGCCATTATTTAACGTCATAACATTTGGTGGGATACTGAATTGGTGACACTAATCTTGGGTGCCCACCTTGAAACTGGTGATTGTATAGATCTGTGGTTCCCAACTGGTGCAGCCATGGGGTCCAGAGTTTATCTCATGGTGTGTGGAGCAGGCAGCCAGCGCAGCCAAAACACACTCCTACGTAGAGCTGCCTCTATGACTGAACATCACAGCCTGCAAAACAACTCCAGACATCCACAACCAAATAAGTTTGAAAGAAAATTTTCAATTGCATGTGTACATAGCATCACAAATAACCAAATACTTAACCTCTGTGAATTATGCAGTCATTTTCAGTACTTATTAATAGAAGAGACTAAAAAATATGGAGGAACTATAACATAATATTAGTTATTCAATATATTAAGAAAAAATAGTATGACTGTAGGTAGCAGTGCTTAGTTTATGTCCTCTTTATCCTTTCTGCGTAGGAGTGTGGTCTGAACTCTGATAATTGATTTGTATGAGCTACAGAGTCGAAGCTACAATCGTCTGGCAATCGTTTGGCAACAAAGTATCATACATAGTCAGCGTGTAACATACATGTTAACAGTTTGATTTTAAAGCTACTTATTTACATAATAAACATACAGCTGTTTGTACTGATGTGTCAAATATGTTCTGAAAACTTTACCAAGAAGTCTGGAAATTTGAGTGTAGAATTTTGAAATGGAAAATGTGTAGAAAGCCTGACTTTACTTGTGCATTAAACCTCACTGTAGTGGATGGCACGTATACTTAAGTCTAAAATTGTCCATCATGAACCAGAACACTTCAGCTGATGTATCTTTATTTTTTACAGCCATTCCCCCTGTTATAATGGATGCTCTGGAGAAGAGAGCTTTCATGAGGGTAAGCAGACTGTCATACTGTTGGTTTTATGTTTGAGTCAGTGGATTTACTGGGTCTGCTGGTGTTTTGTGGGGCTGAAAAGAGTCCCGTGACATTCCACATGGTACATGTACATTGTATGCTTATGTCCAGACAGACAAACATGTCACATTGCCTCTGATTTTGTGTCCCTGTAGCGCTTCCCAATTCTAAACGCTCCGGTCCAGGTGGGGCTCGTCGGTCTGTGGTAAGTAAATTATATTTTATATGGACTCGCACATATCTGTACTAAAAGAGACAACTGGCGGCATTTAAAACATCCTTCTCCTTCTCTTAATTTTCAGCCTGGTGTTTGCAACTCCTCTGTGCTGCGCCCTCTTCCCACAGAAAAGGTAAAGACTGTAACATCACCCTCCTCTGAGAAAAGGAGGTCATTCCTGTACAAATTCACAAATGAGTTGTGCTGCTTTTAGGGCAGCTAAACTTACACAAATGAGACAAAAACAAACTGTAATTCTCAAATGCACCCCTGACTGCTCTGCAAAGCAAATGTCTCAGTGCTCCTGTGTTTAAATTGGGTAAAATGTATGGGATTTGGTGTAAAACTGGCCCCTTTTTTAATGTAGATGAGCCTCATTGCAAAGCAGTTCAGCTCACAAAGATCAGCGCTAACAGCCACATGCAGTTACAGTGAAATGATTAGCATTTTCAGAGAGTTTGTGGTAACTGAAGCGCATCTGTAAGGGGTGTCACACCCAGACTAGTGGTCTAGTGGTCAGGACTTGTAGCTCACAATCTGAAAATTGCTACAAAAACATTTATACTTTGCTAAATGGATAATGGCAATCAGTAGGGCAAATTGGACTCAGCTGTAAATCTTTGTGGCACTATTATTAGCACAATATCTTTTGTGAATCAGACCTTGAGACCGTGCTGATAGCAGTTGCAAGTGATGCACAATTCATGTTGCAATCAGCAGCCACAATCCATTCTGTGAACTGGCCTGGCAGCGTTATCTTAACATGTCGCCACATTGTAATTGTGTTCAATCCTCTCATTGCAGCTCTATGAGTGTGAGCGGGCTGGAAGCAGATCTGCAAGAGAGGATACGAGAGACCAGCCCCAGCACCACCACCGTCTACTTCAACAAGGGCCTGTAGGACCAGCCAGCACGTCTCCATGCACACACACAAGACATCCAGACACTCACACGTTATATACACATGTATGTTGTCCTGTGGGCACAAGTGGGAGGGCGAAACTAAATTTATTTATGCATTTTTTTGTTTTTGTTGCGTGTACTGCTGCATTCGTTTTTTGAATTTAACCGCATGGAGCTGCTCCAAGTGTAGGGTTGATGGAAGAATAATGGAAGGGAAAACAAAACACTCTGAGAAGGAAGATCACTGACAGATCTCTGCGTACGTAGATTGCACTCCTTAGAAAAGACTCCTTTTTTTTTATTGTGTCGTGGTGTGTTTTCTGTCTTCCTTTGGTCAAAACTGCCTGTAGAGGTGGCAGTTCATGAAGTTACTGACTTGTGTTTCACTCACCAATTTTTCATGTTGCATTCAGGTTCACGCAAGTTTGAAGTCCTCTGATAAGTTATTTGTAACTCCAGTTAAAAATGGCTTGTGCTTGTAAGTCATGTCTGTAATTGCTTCTGAATGTCACATAATCTTTTTTGCCTTGTGCCCCCCTCTCCTTCCACCCCATTAGATTACCTCTTCCCATTCTTGCCTGGTTTAGTATGTTCAAATTCTTGCCAGCAATTAATTTCCGCCTAGTACTTCAACCATGTAGTTACACAGGAAAAACCAGTGTGTTAATTAGCTCTGAAATGTCCAACCCTTGATGAATAAGTTCCTCTTTTGTTGTGCTCCTTGTCAACAGGTGCAGCTTCTTACTCCCTTCAGCTGTCCTTGAAGTGTACTTACGCCCTCATATTTATAGACCAGTTGATTAGGTGCTAGGTACAATGTGGCAAAGGAAATATGTAGACGTTATACTGCAAAAGCTCAAAAGCACAGCCATACACAAGCATCAGTGAACACTAATTAACATAAATGTGTACTGTTGCCATGGCAGCCTAATTTTGAAGGCCTTTTATCATTTGAGATCACTTTATAAACTAGTGCAGTCGCAATCTTTGGTGGCATATTAATGATTGTTGTCGGTGGTGGTGCTCGTTTGATGGTTGTCAGGCGGTGGAATATACTTTGTTGTGTCAACATGTTGTTGCTAAGACAAAATGATGCTCTCGATTTGAGTTTGCCCTTTGTGTGTTTTTAATAGTCACGTGCTGTTGTCACATTAAAACTTTGTAACTCAGATTTTGTTGGTTTTAATGTCCTCACTTGAACTAAAGGATTTTACAAGCGAGTTAATAGAAGTGAAAGCTGTCTAATTTCACTTCCTCAAAGTCGGAGATGCAGGGTTTTTATGTGCAACAGCTAGTTAGCGATCTTCACCGTTGAGCCATTGATGTCCCATTGTACCAAATGAAAGAAGCTAATGCTGCGTGACAAAGTCAAAATACTGAAAGCTTATTTCGGGGCAGTGGGTTACTGTGTGCAACGTCTTTGTTGTTGCTTTGAGAAAGTGGACAGTTTGGCTACATTCACACTGTCGACTGAACACGTGACTGCTCAGTGTGGTGAGATAGTGATGATTGTGTTGTGAGGAAATGTATCCCAGTGTCGTCTGTCAAGATTATGCAAGAATAAGTATATTTTTCTTGGATATGTTTATAAATATAAATATATATATATATATACGATGTACAATATATGGAGCACATATGCATGAGGAAATTCAAAGAATTTAACTTTAAGGTGTGCCTCTGTTAGTGAATCCACCAGACAGCCCCATATATGCATCGGAAGACCGTCAGCTGCTCATATTCTAGAAGAGCAGAGGAGTTTGCTGCAAATATAGAAAGTGCACCTTTAGGGCTAAAAAAATTGTGATGATTTGTGAAAAAGTGATGTTTTGTGTTTGTTGGTCAAAGAAAAATGAATCAAACACACAGCAGCGTTGTAGTTCTCGAGATTGCTTTTTGAATGTCGCAACTCAGACTTGGATTCCATCACATTTCGACTTGTTCTTGGATTTTATTTCAAGACCGGTCAAGACCACACCTGCAGGGATATCACTAAATCACCAGTGCAAAAAAAAGGAGTGTTGAGTAAAGATGGTTGATTTCAGCTCCGTAGTGTTTGTTTGCTCATGGAAAACAAAAGAATATTCCCATGCATAAAATTCACCTCTGCAGTGTCTTCTCATTGTTTTATCCAGACATTTCTCATAGTTCACTCTTTCAAACACACATATACAGTATATGGCAGTAAAAGGGGTGAATGAAGAAGAATCCTTATTTGTTTTCTGTGGTTGTTTTAATGGGAATGTGGATCTTTCAGATCAATTTGAGGAGTGCCTACGGTTTGCATGTTCCACATTGTAGCGTCAGTGTGTCATGTAGTGTCGGACTTGTGCTGGTCTGGTCTTCACTTGGTCTTGACTGGGGCTCGATACGCTTGACTTGGTCTCGGTTTAGGTGGCCTTGGCTACAACACTGCCCAACATTAAGACTGCACAGGCCACGTTCACACTTAAATTCACCTCCATCAAACATCTTTGGTCATGTAAGGTTAGGTCATTCATTTGAAGTAAACTGACTGAGTGTTAAGGAACTGCTATCAGCTTCTGCACTGAAACACACCATGATTGTGTTTTTATGTGATCCTAAAACTGAAGGGTTTAATTCTAATTTGCTATCCAGATAATTGTATAAATGACCCTTGACGTGATTTCCCACTTCGTTATGAGAATGGGGATGTCTTTATTGTTTTCAAATGACTGATATCAAACTCTTCTTTCACCTTTTATTCTCCATTGTCATTCATATTTTCATATACACACTAAACCCCCAGACGACAGCTTCTGTTTGAGTCCCTTACCTCCATCTGTGACACTTGAGACATGATCACATGCACTGCAGGACAGTGTTTCAGAGTTAACATCACTGATTGTATTCCAATATTTGATACAAACCTTCGCTGCATCACTAAGACATTGTGTGTTGTGTTTGGGGTGTTTTCCTGCATTGGGTGAAACTGCTCTTTATAACCTTTGCTGTGCTGCTGTAGTCGCATTTGTGTTGCTATTTTAAAGGAGCTTTTTAAAGTGTATGTTGAAGATAGTATTTGTTTATGGTGCTGGATGATGTTGAAGGTACTATGGTTACTGCTAATTAGGATTTCATTCATTGTCTGGCAGCTGTCATTGCTCATAATCAAACAGCTTTAGCTTCTGCTTTTGTCCTTTGTGTTTTTCTGCTCTTGGAATTATGGCGCGAAAGTGTCAAGAACAAAACTGGAGGGTTGTAGTCAGCATTTAGAGACATCTGTAAACATGTATCTCAGCTTGTGACTGTGCTGTACCACCGTAACATGTTGCACCAGTAGATCTAGCCAAAGATGAGACGGGTATGAGTTGTACAGAAATTGAGGAGAGGAAAAGTGTAGCTTTTGAGGTTTTTGTTTCAGCTTTAACGAATGAACCTTTTGTCAGCTTTTCTCATGCAAAAACATGTTTATTTTTTACAGAAATGGTCCTCAACTTTGTCAGTGTAACACCAAATTTTTCAAGAACATCGCAAAGCATTTCCTTTAACACACAGTTAACAGATTGAAGATATAAATAAATAATGCAGTTTAGATAAAAATCATGTTTTGGCGATTTTGTCGACATTAAAATAAATCTTGAACTTACTCCACATAGCTCCAGTGAAGTCAGAGGCACCTACTAATTCAAAACTTTGGTTGCCATTAAGAAAATGTCAAATCTTTCCTTACTGAAGGCACAAATGTAAAGACAATCTGTTACTGTTACACTCCGTGAATGTTTTGGTTATGTCATGTACATAAAACTTTAACACACGTAGTCCTGTCAGTATTGGTGCACAGTGTTTTCTCCCTCTATTTTGTATTGTGTTGAAATATATTTCTGTGATGTGGAATGTATTATACTCAGAGCAATAGAATAAAATATGTAACATGAAAGTCCAAACCTGTCTGCTTCATTTGACATTATTAAACATTGTATATTGTAAATGAGTCAGTCGTTTGTCACATGGAATTAGACATCTCCTTTTTTTTTTCTTCCATCATCTTACATTTTTGCTGCTGCTTTATAATTGTCCACATTTCCGGATGGTTCTGGGAATCCATGGTTTCTGGTCTGTGGAATGATTTAACTGTTCCCGACAGCAGTATAATTGCCTCGCCTAAACATGGGCAGCAACTCTACTCTGCATGGCATACAGCAGTGATCCACAGCAGGAACGGGACAGCACCTCACATTCCCACCAACACACCGGACTGTATTCCCCGCAAAGCACACGCCTCCTCTCTGTCTCTCTCCAGACTCCTCTGCTCTGTCAGATCAGCATAAAAAAAGTCACCTGGAGTCTTCCAAATATTCTTTAAAGGTCTAGTGCGTAGGATTAACAGGCATCTAGCGGTGTGGTTTAAATCTAAAGTTTCTCACATGTGCAATACATGTACGAGATCTATGATGGCTGACACGAAAACGTGAATGGCCTCTGTAGAAGAGGACCAAGGAGGTTAAAAAGAGGAGAAGTCATACCAGTGGGGTACAACACACTTGCAGAGGTGTCCACAGTCAGCCTTGGGTTGGAATAGTTTTGTACGAAAAATAAAGACATGGGTGAGAATTTCAACCCTGTAATTTGTTTAAAAAGTCTGTAATAAAGATCATAAACCAATGCTTTCTATATGCAAACATACCATTGAATATCATTAGCCATGTAAATGAGTGTACCTCAAAGTTCTGTCAAGCCGAGCACAGCTACTGAGCATCTGAGCTGTTACCGTCCCTTTATTTCTAGCGACGTCTGCTGTAACCCTCCAACATGGTGGCTCCACTTACATCGCCCATGTGTCATACCCCATAGCTCCCATGGGGTTAAAGAGTGTGTCCCAGCCTTTAATGTATTGCCTTGAAGAGGACCCACTCGTGAATCTGCATTTCCTAGGATATCAAAGGCATGACCCAACCTACTTTACCTTCCTCTGTCTCTGAATGGCTTACCCTGACTTTTTACCCTAACCTCAACCAGTCTCACTCCTCTTGCCTCAACCTAACCAACGAAGGCAATGAGTACTTGTCAATCATACATAAGTAGGACAGGTCATGCCTTTGCTATACTGAGAAACTCAAATTCATAACCTGCTCCGTGTGTAGATATAAACAGCTCATTCAAGTTAATGAAAATATAACGATTCTTATTTTCAGATGATTATACACTTAAAAAAAAAACAGCTATGAATATCATAAACATTTCTGATGATAGATGCCCTTTAATTCCTACACACTGGACCTTTAAATATAATATTGTCATTCTGCTCTTGAGTAAAGGTCAGAGAATAAACTTTAACAAGTGAACACTGTTGTAGAGAGAAACAGTTCTGGTCTGATAAGGTTGGTTAACAACCAGGGAAGTATGAGGCAATCTGATAAAACTAAGATTAAACTGATAATGTCATCTGAACTGTTACATATGTTTCGGATAAAATACTGCACAGGATTAGTGATTTAAATGTGATAACAGCTGATTTTTTTAACAACGTGTATGGACCCATCCTGAGCTTTCAACAGTGTTCAGTTTTCAGCTGTAGAACATGGATATATTCATCTTCTGGTTATATGGTCTGCTTACTAGGCCAATCAGAATGGAGAATTTTCAGTGGTTTGTTTATGTGACAAAGTTGTGCCAGAAATAAAAAGACATCCGGGAGAGTTGGTAGAATCTATCAACACCTATGTAACTGTAAAATGTCGTCCCAATACACAAATTAAATCTTTAAAAAATCAAACACACAGCACAGTGAACATATGGTGATAAGGTCTTCTTTATTTATTATTAATTTTATTTTCTCAAGCTATTATTCACATGTACAGGTACACACATTCTGTCATACACACACATGCTTCAGGCAGCACTAACACTCCTCAACATGGCGACAATGGCTGAGCCTGCATGTGTTTGAGCATCAAACCTGCCCGTCTCAATGTTGAGTTTGGAGTCAAGTCGTCATTATCACACACACAGACTGCAGACACACGTTTGCCATGTTGGAGGCCCGTTCATGTGCCTGACCAGGAGAAGCAAACAAAGACAACACAGAGGAACGTTACTACAAATGTACCTCTAACAGACTGCTAATAGAATAATTAATCAAGTGTGTAATGCAGCTTTTAGATGGACGTATGTGTTTTTTTAAAAGGCAGATTTCAAATGTAAATTTAATGGCTGATGTACCTGATTGGAAATACTGCCTTGAGTCCCTTACTATCTGTTTTTAATACCCGTCTTAAAAAAACAATAGCTTCCAGGTGTCTGCAGAGGTAAAAAGGAATAATCAGTGTCAAATCCTGTAATAATATTGGCTCAGCTCCACTTTGACAACCCACTATAAATTAACGTGCAAAAGACAGAGGTATATTGTGATATTAATACACACAGACTTGGATGTCATTATAATATCAGTATTTCAGTGATGGACTGACTCAAGTTAAAAATGCACATTCTTAGTTCTAGTTTTGATCTAATTACAGTGTACCTTTGTCTAATGCCATTTGTTAGGAATAAAAAACATTTATTTCACTGGCACAATTTTCTTAACAGCCTCTAAAACATCTGCAATCTTCACTTTATTGCCAAACTCCTTCTCACGGTGTTCCAGGAAAATCCCCTGCAATCACAACACGCAGTTAAAATACAGTTTTATGAAGCTCTATTGAGCCAAGTGATCCTCACATTGTCCAGTTTGTTTGCTTACCTGATCTCCTGCTCCGATGACAAACACCCCTCCCAGGATGAAGCCCTCGCCGTTCATGTTGCCCTGATAACCGGACCTCCAGGCTCGGATGAAGTTCTGCCACACCCCGAGACGAAAGAACCCCAGACCCCCCATCTTCCTCTGCAGCGGGCCGTAGAAGTGTTTCTACAATCACACGGTTTAGTTTTAGTCAGCCTGGTCATAAGAGATGAACTGTCCTCGTGCTTTATCATCTCACATTATGATTCTTTTAAGTTGCTCTATCACCTCATTTGTCATCTCTCAAGCAGCAGATGAAACAGGAGGATCACTTATAATCTAGTTCTCAAGATATGTATCTCATTTTAATTGTGTATGTAAATTACTCATCCCATGTTACATTGAACTAATGAAGAAAATTTCTTTTTTCTTGCATGGCTCTCCAGTAAACAAAGAATCCAGAAACTGAGAAAATTCTTGATGAATTAGAGAAACAACACTCCATGTTCACCAACAGCAAAACTGTTTCAAATCATCTGTTTACAAACTCTCACACACTCATGCAGTATAATCCAAGTCTTGTTTTTCCAGTTTTATGCTTATTACTTGCTAAACACATGCATCTTTGCTAAAACCTCACGTTTTACACACTTCCGCAGAAACAGCCCAGGCACAGAACTTGATGAAGCCATGGGCGAAACACGTTGTTTGTAACATTTCAAATGAAGACTAAATTAAAAGAAGAAGCAATTCAGCCCTCTTCTGTGCAGTTTATCTGCTTATCTACCATCAGTCTGAGGTTTCCTGCCATCACCTGCCCCAAGTTATGAGGACTGACAGCGCTGTGCACAGGGCATGTGGTTTTGAATGAGCACAGACACACTGTTTGTCTGTACAAGAGACTTTTTAAGCAGAAGTGTTTTACATAGTAAGGTTTTAGTGAAGTGATTATAACTGGATAAATATGACTTGGATATGCTGCACAAGTTATGTGAGAGTTTGTAAACAGACTCTTCCAAATAGTTTTGCTGTTGTTAAACTCGGCCTCCATTCACTCTAATTCATCTAGTTCATCAAGAAAGTTCACCTTTTTTGGATTCTTTGTTCACTTTCGAGGCATTTCCTCCACAAATTCAACATAACACGGGGCAGGTGTCTGATATACAAATAATCATGTGGAGGGTGAAGCATTTAACCTATTGGGGGCGGCAGTAGCTCAGTCCATGGGGACTTAGCTTGGGAAACAAGGGTCACCAGCTCAAGTGCTTATACGGACCCAATATGGAGCATGGACTGGTAGCTGGAGAGATGCCAATTCACCCCCTTGGCAATGCCGAGGTGCCCTTGAGCAAGCCACCAAATCCCCAACTGCTTGGGGGCACCTGTCCAAGGCAGCCCTCTCACTCTGACATCCCTCCATTTAATGCATGTAAAGGTCCTGTTTGTGCATGTGTGTGTATTTTGGGCCTGTGTGTATATGACAACAGAGTAAAAAAAAAAACAACAGAATTTCCACTCAGGGATTAATTCAGTGTGTCTCTTATTCCCCATTCAAGGATCATTAAAAATGTATGAGGGTTGCTTAGTTAACCAAGACTCCAGTGGCCATATTCATTCCAATAATGGACCACACAGATCCACAACTGGTAACCTCACAAAAGATGAAACACTTCAATAAACAGAAATTAAATAGTGACAATTTTGATAATGATTTAATAGTTTAACAGCTGAGCCTAAGCTAATGTGAATAATTTCAGTTTCATTTATAGAACACTAAGAAAAATGTAGAGAAACAGGTTGGGGCAGGTTGTCATTATCAGAGTGTGCTGCTGGGGGCCGTTTTAATTTTGTAATGTAGTTACAGTGACTGTGGAAGATCTGTTGTTGTTGACCACTGCTAACCTGTTCATCTACATAGATGTCCCCAGCGAAGTGTGGTCTGAAGTCCTGGATCTCTGTGCCGACGTTCTCCTTCACCACGGCGACCAGAGGGACCCCGAGCTCTTCAAGCTGGGGCTTCAGAGAGGACAGCTCAGAGGCCTCCTACAGAGAGACAGAGAAAGTATACCATTAGGGGACATATTACTCATGTACACTGTATACACTTAAACTCTGAGTTGTAAGTAACATCTTGTACTCTGTCATTCAGAAACTTTTAGCATCACCTCTCTGCACAAAAATCATCCAGGTCGCCGCACGGCCATGATCACAGCCCCGTTCGTTTCCCATAGGCTCTTTGCTTTAATGACGTTGTCATCTGCAGACAAAACAAGAAGACACTGTCAAAAGGCTCCAATCTGACATGTCTCTGATAAAGAAAACACAAGCATGGCGTGGGTTTTACTACTGCAATCATTCAGTAAAGCTGTAGAGTGCTGCAGGAGTCCTAACACCTGGAAATGAGTTAGGATTTTTGCACTTTGGTTCCCTCGTCTTGAAGTCAATGTTTATTTTTGATTGAACTTTGATTAGATGCCTAGAATAAGGTCTGTGGTTAACACAAGATTAAGAGATTTCCAGGTTTTGTCTATGACATAAAATGTGCCAGTAAATACCCCATGTACCCACATTATGAAGCTTCTACAGTATATGTCTTAAAAATGCTGTTGCTAACAAGTGGCTAAATAAGTCTACAGAGGCTGCTGATGGGAAAATCTCATTGGGCGATACTAACTTCCTTGTTGATCTACAAATAAACGCCATCCCTCCAGTGTGGAAGATAAAATATGCAGCCTTCAAATGGAGAAAAGGCTAAATGTTCATGATCAAATGGAACATCTATATGTATTAAAAATAGCACAGTAACTGAACCTTCAGCTTACGACAAAGACCCTTACAGTGATCTAATCTGTAATACCAGCAGATTTGAGAAAGCAGCTTTGCCTTAAATGCCACACAAAACCTCATTCAGTGCATGTACAATACATACAAACATGCAACAGTAAAGAAAACTGCAAACAGCTGATTGTGCTGATGTTATGTTAAGTCTCCTCCTAATGGGTTTAACGACAGCCGGTGTTGAGATTATAAAACAGCCAATCAGAAAACCTACCTACCCTCTATTGTGGAGCGCAGGTCGGCCTCTTCAAGGTGTTGCATTGATGCCTGGTCAACTTTAGGCAGACACAGATCAGTGTTGGCAAGGAAGATCCCAGCAAGTGCAGCTCCTACAGCACCCAGACCCAACGACCACATCCCCATCCCCAACAGCTCCCCGTCCAGCGTGGACAATACTACAGCACAGACATGCAGCAACATGAGGAGAGAAATGTGTCACAAGTTTGACACGAACATAACGACAAACAAACATTCTTTGCTTTGACAGTAAAGTTTTGAAAGGTTTCTTTCACACTGCCTCTTTTAGCTGGGCCATGAGATGTGCAGTATTTGCACTTTTCTAATTGTTTTATCTCTTACACAAGAAAACCTCAGACCTTCCTGAGGCTGAGACACCAACAAGACCCAGCTTGTAGGTTCTGTCTTGCTTGAGCCTAGAGTTAATATCAGTCTGTGTGTGGTGCATTTTACCAGCACAGACTCTTCTCAGTTTACTCTCATCTACAGCTCATCCATGAGATTAAATAGCTCACATACTTACTACGGAGACAGGAGGCTGCTCAGCATGATGAGATAACCAGTTTGTAGATGCTATTTCTGACTGCAGCTGGTGTTTTGGGTGTAACGGGACACATAATTTACAGTTTGGTGCAGTATGTAGCTTTGGTTTGAATGCAGAAACATTTTTTTTCTTTGATTTGAAAAAATGTAAACATTTACAGAGACCTCAACACAAGCAGCTGCAGTTTCGGCCATTTCAGAACCATTACACCCCTTTTAGTTTGAATAGTTCGTTGTACTTTCACTTGTACTTGATTTTTTTTTTTTCTTTTAAGATTTTTTTGTCTTCTGCCTTTACTTGATAGGAGTGTTTAAGCCTGAAAGGGGGAGGGAGAGAGAGAGAGAGGCATGCAACATGCAGCAAAGGGCCACACGTTGGAATTGAACCTGCAGCCGCTGTGGCAAGGACGCTGCCTTTATACATGGGTCGGCCACTCTACCCACTGAGCTAGTGGGCGCTCCATATTTTTTCCATTTATGAATTTACTTTTCATTATTTTTTTCTTTAGGAGTTTCTTTTTGAAGTGTAATGAAGGGCTGCAACTAACAGTTCATTTTATTATCAGTTAATCTGCCATTTGTTTTTTGGATTGATTGTTCTGTCTAAAAAAAATTCCAAAGACCAAATGTCTTTTTTAATTTAACAGTTACACTAAAGCCTGTACATCAAAAGTACATCAAGTTAGAAGTGAGAGGCAGAAGCTGTGGATTTTTGGCATTCTTGCTTAAAAATAGGGTGAAATATTAATCAATTTTCTGTCAATCAATATGTCAATTAATTGTTAAAAATAAATTAATCATTTCAGCTCTAGTGAAATGCACATTTTTTTCTCAGTTAGTGAAATTATACATTTAGCAACAGTGATTGAAACTCCAGTCCTGAGATAATCTTAAAAGCACAAACTTTAGAATTCTAACTCTGGGTTATAAAAAAGAAAAAAGATATTTGTACTGTACTCTACTATGAGCAATGCTGTACAGGATTTTTTTTTTTGAATAAACAAATCTGTAAAAAAAAAAAGAATTCTAACTCTTATCAAAACATTTTACAGTGCGTGAAAAGATAAAATCATTATATCAAACAATTACTATTTTATTTTGTCTACTTTCATGACACACCTCAGTGTCATGAAAGTCAAGAGTCACTTCAGCACACGTTAGAAAGCAGGGAAACACTGCACACAGGTCACGGCTGTAACACTGTTTCTACAACACGCTTGAAGTTTGGGTTATAGTAGGGAACAGCTATGTAAGCAGTCAATGTGTTCTTGCCTGAGGAGGGCTTGTTTGGGTCAGGGACAGGACTGGCTTTGGCTTTACTTTGGTGAAACTGAGCAGTCTGGGTTCTTAGAAACTGGGGCCTGGCTGCGGTGGAGGGCTGGCTGCTCATGGTAGCGCTCCCCAGAGGGAGGGCAGAGCAGCGCAGTGATAGTCTCCAGCTCAAAGCTGTCGGACACCTGGACAGAGCCAGCATCGGGATCGTGGAAAAAGTCTGACCTTCTGACTACAAACACCCTCAAGATCTCACTGAAAGAAAGAAACACAAGTCTTTTCTAAGAAAGTTAAACAACTTGTGCCATATCACAGTCCGTTTCAAAGACAGTACAATCCACCTCCACTGCAAGCACTGCTTTCAAGGAGGCTGCATTTGATTCACAGATTGAGAGAGAAAAACATGGCATCTCTTTTCATAATCAGACTAGCCAGATAAAACTTTATACCTACCATTAAACCAGTTGGCCAAGTTTTATCTCTGCCTTAAATATGAATTTACAACCCACCCTGCAGAATGGGCAATGTCGAAATGAAAACACAATAAAACCATGAAGTTGAAAATATGTGACTCGTCTTGATAATCTTACTGGGGTATTTCAGTTCTGCATTTGCAAACAAACTTCCTATCCATGCACCGAAAGTTGATGTGTAAACGTGTGGTTACACATCAACACATAGATTACAGTTAAAACACGATAACAGGAGTTATTTCACAATATGCTTCACAGAGAAATTCATGCACCGAGAATTAAAAATGCTCCTTCTTGCAGCTATTACACAAGAAATTAATTCAAGTTTAAGAAGGCACTTATCTATCTTTTGTCTATAATCAGCTGAAAAGTAATAATGTCATATACTAACTTGTCTCCATTTCCGAAATGTGAAGAAATTCTTATTCTCCCGAGATTTAACTCATCCAGTTTCAAACCCTAAATCACCCATGTGGACTTGTGTTCAGACACATTATGACAAGGAGGAAGAAAGGCTGAGAAATGTGATAGCAGCAGCAGCCAATAGAGACAGACGTCCACGCCTGCAACACAAGGAAGAGTCTAGATTCCTTGAATGCATCTGCAGAGCAAGCAGTGAAAGGAGCTGTCGACACTGGTGGCACTGCCAAACGTGACGTAATGAGTTGTAGTATATTAATGAAATACCTAGATGATTCAAGGACGAATGCTCACACAGCGGCTTGGCTAGCTGTGGAAAGTACTTTAACATAATTCGGTACTTAAGTACTATTTCTCCATTAATATTAAATAAAATATTATAATCATTACACTTCTTTAACAGCTATAGTTAGTAGTTACCTTGAGGATTCAGATTTTTCATACATGATCAACTATAACATGATGATTTGTCATAGATTTAGCTACCCAACAGTACAGCAGGGCAAAACATTGATATTTTATCTGTATGGTTATATAAAACCAGATATTGTCTTAGATTTTGGATATGGTCATATTGTAAGGGTATTCTTCTCCTGGTTTTAATGGCTGCAACACGTTGAAGTGATTTAGTTTTCTGGTCAGACTGTTCTGTTCTAGTATTGGCCTTTACCAACTTATTCATTATTTATGCATTTTTATTCACTGCTCATTATTATCCACTTCTCATTATCATTATTATTATTATTGTTATTTAGCGCAGTTTCTTGTAATTTTTTGTACTTTATTTTGCATGCCTAGTTTTTAAGTTTTACATTTTTAAGTTTAAATTTTGAAATCTTTAATCTGACTCTTTCCCCTTGACTGCTGTAACACTGGAATTTCTCAATTGTGGGATCAATAAAGGTGTATCTTATCTTATCTTATTACTGACAACTATTTCACTTGTAAATATTTTGTGAAAGCACTAGTATTCAGCCCTACAATAACGTTGCAGGGCGGCACGGTGGTGTGGTGATTAGCACTGTCGCCTCACAGCAAGAGGGTTGCCGGTTCAATCCCGGATGTGGGAGCCCTTCTGTGTGGAGTTTGCATGTTCTCCCCGTGTCAGCGTGGGTTCTCTCCGGGCACTCCGGCTTCCTCCCACAGTCCAAAGACATGCAGATTGGGGACTAGGTTAATTGATGACTCTAAATTGTCCGTAGGTGTGAATGTGAGTGTGAATGGTTGTTTGTCTCTATGTGTCAGCCCTGCGATAGTCTGGCGACCTGTCCAGGATGTACCCTGCCTCTCGCCCGATGTCAGCTGGGATAGGCTCCAGTGACCGTCAAGAGGATGAAGCGGTTGGAAGATGAATGAATGAATGAATGAATAACGTTGCAATATCAATATCAAGGTATTCTCTAAATAATATTGTGATATTTGATTTTCTCCCTGCTCAACAGTTTTAAGAAATGGTTAAAACAATATCAAAATATGGTCATGCAGCTATTACAATAATTCAGTAATATAGTATCTGCATAATTAACTTTACTTTCACTGTAGATAATTCTTTATTTACTTGTGGAAACTTTTTTTTTTTTTTTTTACTAGAAATTATAAACCAAATTGCCAATATTCATTTTTCCTGAAGGAATATGGAATTTAGGGACTGTTCATTATTTATGAGAGGGGAGGAAGTGGTGCAAAGCAGGGGGAGACACTTAAAATAATTTTTTAAGCACTGGGGAGGGAGTTACGTTTTTTGATTTGCCTTAGGGGAGGGAAATTCAACCTTAAATGGTCGCATTTGTATTTATTTTCAATACCTGCAGAAACCCAAATAGTGCAAGTGGGTTTCAAAGGAATTTGTTCTGTATCACACCATTTATCATAACCAGAAACTGTAAATATGTTATTTATGGTGGAGCGAGGGTCATGCATTTTCCCCCAGTCACTCAGGGAGGCTCAAGGAAAAATATTTGTAGCTCCGGGAGAGTTAAGATATTAAAAAATTAAAGTGTTACACCTCAGCCACCCCTCTGCTATGATAAGTGAAGTACAGTCCCTTAAAATAATTCAGCATCAGTCCTGATCTAGTTCTTGCTTTACTTTATGTTCATCAAAAGCTGAACAAAGCTGCCTTTTTTTAAACAAGCTTAATAAATACTGTCCAACATACATATCTCTATTTGTAACTTTCATTAAGTAATGGACTGTTATTTTCATTATCAGTCCAGCAGCTGTATGTAGTAGTCTGATATCCTATTCCCTCTCTGTTCTGGCTTAATATTATTTATCATACATAAAAAAAAAATAACACAGTTACTAAAAACAGGATTTTTACTTGATTCTTGACATCTTTTATTTACTTTGCTACTTTTAATTTAAGTAAAGGATCTGAACACTTCTTTCAGTACTGACACAAGCCTGCATGTAAAGATGAGGTCAAACCTCTGACCGCATTTCTAGTACGCAGGAAGACGGCAAATAACACAGATAATGACCTTCATACTACAATGTGTGCCCAGAGACATTACCTGGTGGCTCTATAGACTACATTTAAAATTGCAAGCGAAAATGACTATTTTACTATGTTATTTCAGCATTTTTAAGACGTTACGGTGATGACGGTTACATAATGCTTACATACTTTCAGTGCCCTACAAAGTTGCTGTTGCATGGAGACAGTGACAACTGCGTCGTGGCAAACGGTCGATACATTAGCAGGCAGCTAAGCTAACGGTTAAGTCTTTGGTTCATTGAGTCTGAGCCTGGAGCTAATTCATGAAGCACCTGTTCAGAAGCTGACACTGTGATAATAAATTCACGGCGCAGTTTAGTGAAATAGAAACACTCACCTCTTTCAATGAAGCGACAGGCAGCTGTAATCGAGCGTTTTTCAAGCAAAATTCTAGCGCAGGCGCACTAAACGATCCAGAGAGCAGGAAAACTAATCGAGCAAGATGGCTGGCTGATAAGATGTGAACTTTGACATAAAGGTTTCTGAGGAGCGAAACACGGCAAAACAAGATACACGGACAGGTAAATATGTAGATAACCTTTCTGTGAGCATGACTTGTTAAGTAGTTTATTACATGACAAACATAAAATGTGTTAAATCACTCCAACAGTTCAGTCTCCCCTCTGTCAGGCCAAAACAGTCATGTTTAAAGTGCTGGATTTGTGTGTTAGCATCAGAGCTGTTCCCTTAGATTAAGTTTAGAAACAAATCTTCATTAAAACACACAAAACACCATCACACAGCCAAGACCAGAACTGACAGTGGGTTAGTGAACAGTTAAAGTGGCACATTTAACCACAGAGTTGTGACACTGCACATCAGCCAAAGGTGAATGCATCCAGACAGGCATTACATTAAGAAATGTAGTAGCAGTAGAGCACAGCATGTTGTGATGTAGAGAAAACTGGATTATAGAATACAGACATGCACATGGAAACATGCTGCAACCATATTATGTAACTCCTCTCCAACAAACAGTCCATTCATTCACATGTGTGAGGTCTATCTTGCCATGTTGTCTTGCATTATCCGAGCTGTTCTGAGCACTGCCAGCATGTTCACTTTATCCCCAAACTCCTTCTCTCGGTGCTCCAGTAGTATACCCTGGGGGCGAAGAAAAACACAACCATAATCCATTAAAACATCCAGTTACACTTGTCAGAAAATATTTGTTATGTAATTTACTGCCTACCTGATCTCCAGGCCCGATGACAAAGACTCCACCCAGGACAAGTCCTTCACCTTTGAGGTTTCCCCTGAAACCCCGCCTGTAGGCCCGCCAAAAGCTCCTCCACACGCCAACACGCAGAAACATGGAGAGAAACATCCACCTCTGCTGAGGGCCGTAGAAGTTTCTCTGAGAAAAATGCAAAAGCAGCTTAGTGTCTTAACTTATGTAACCCTTAATGTGTTGCATAATATCTCAAAGCCATGTGTAAAATGTAAAGTGCACACCTTTTGATCCACGTAGACCTTCCCAGTGAAGTACTTCTTGAAGCAGTCCAGCTCCTTGCCAAGGTTTTCTTTGACCACGGCAAACAGAGGGACTTCAAGGTCCTGCAGCTGGGACTTCAGAGAGGACAGCTCAGCAGCCTCCTTGAGAAGGAAGGACAAAGACAAATAGCATGGATGAAAGTTAACCTGTTAGGTGACTAAGGAGTTCTTGTCACTGATTACACATACAGCTCTGTGATTTCATACCTCTCTGCACAATAATCATCCAGGTCGCCGTACGACCATGACCACAGCTCCAGTCTTCTCCCACAGAGTTTTGGCCCTGTGTCGCTCATGGACTGAAAGAGACAATATGTGAAAACAAGTGATAATTGAAGAACTCCATTGATTGTCTTGACCCTCATGAGCGATACAGCCACTGTTTTGGCCAGCTAAGAGTTTGTGGATGTGAGTTGTGTCCTGCTGTCATACTTAGTGTCAGACACAGAAAGATGTATTCTGACTAGTGTTGCGTTAGCCCTCCTGTAAAGTGTTCATTAGTTTTATTTGTAAAGACAACCGGGGTTGTGTCAGTCTAACCTAATTAGAGGTCAGGGGATTAAAGTGGAGGCAGACAGTGTCTCCAAGTAGTCAGAAGTGCTATATCGTGGGTAACTGGGCTTGCTTGCGTTTCTTGAAGACGTTACACCTCTCATCCAAGAAGCTTCTTCAATTCTAAATGACTGTTTCGGAGTTGCAGGCCTTAAACCCTGTGTGGGTGTGAACTCTTGCAGTGTTGTAGAGGTCACATGTGAGTTGTTGACCCTCCTGGCCACCATGTGAGTCGTTAGGGTCAGGTGGGACCAGGGGTGAATGAGTGTGAAGTCATCTGGGAAGGGATCCCAAGACTGCATTGTAGGTGGGTGATAAGTGGTGTAAGAGGCCACCGCCTCTGTTTAACAATGATTGTTCCAGCTTGACGTAGATGGCTTCTTTTCCTCCTCTTTCAAACTATCTTTCTTCCCTGGCCTAGATGTGCACATTGCTGTCCTTAGGTCAAGATTCAGCTGTCCACTTGCATCTAAAGGAAAGGGGCACTCCTTTGAGGACAGCAATGTGCACGTCTTGGCCAGGGAAAACAGATGGTTTGAGAGAGGAGTAAAAGAAGCCATCTACGTCAAGCTGGAACGACCATCGTTTAACAGAGGGGGTGGCCTACGACATCAGTCTAAATGCCGATGGTGTAATTATTCCATAGTTTTTACATTCTGCAATCAACATTTACCTCATGATAATAAGTTAAAGCAAAACTCTTGTCTATTTCCACTTTAAAACAAGTTCGTCCAATCAAGTTGTCACAGTCATTCTAGTACAAAATTCCCTCCTTTTTGGTTTCCCCGGTTAGTTCTTCCTTGTTGAGCTGCGATGGAAGAATTGTAACACAACGAGGGAATTTCAGGCTAAAAATCTACTACAAGTGCAGCATGTATGCAAGTTTGTAGATTCTGCTTGTGTATGTTTTTGGACTCACCGCCTCCAGTGGTCTTCAATTCTGTTTCCTCCAGCACTTCGAGGTTGGCCCATGCTGGTTTGGTCTGGAACCAGTCTGTGACAGAGCTGATGAGTTCTGCAACAAACAGGCTCAACGCCTTTAGGACCGTGGTCACGCTCACCATGACCCCAAACACACTCCGCTGGACACCTACAGAGAACACATGTAAAGATAAAATTTTAAATATGCTGCTGATTCAGGAACTTTTAACAAGATTAAAATGTTTTTTACCTTATCAGTCAGATCACTTTAGCATGGTTATCTGTATCCTTATACAGCTAAACAGGTGCACTAATGCATGATTTGTTAATTTCTTTATCTAATTATTTGTATTAGGTGTCTCAATAACCCCAAATATTAGAAGCAAATAAGAAACACTGTGTAGAAATGTGATGTTATTGTTCAGAAAGCAGGAATGCACTGTTCCATGCGATCGCTTGACACTCGGTCAGCATTTGATTGGATTAACAACACGCATGAATTCCACATATTATTCAAAGTAAAACCAGTACGATGAAACATCATATCTTTAATGGCTTAAATTTTATCTTAACATTTGTCAATATATCAACCAAAAATGTAAACAAGTGATACTCACCAGACTGTGCCTCTCTGCTAGTGTGGAGGAATCTGATGTTTGCAACCAGTCCCTTAAGCCGTTTAAACTCAGTCCAATCACAGTAAAAGCTTTGCCTTTGTGAACGTAACATGATAGGAATTCCTCTGTGCATCACGTTGAGCTGAATCCTCAGTACCAGGTCGAGCGTGGTGCAGAGTGGAGCTCATATCAAAGAGCAGTGTTACAGCATTACAAGTGTTTAACGTCCATAAATACAATAAATAGCCTCTGTGATTCAGTATTTGAGAATGATACTAATATATTCAACCTCAAAGTCTCCAGATCTTTTTAGTTGAATTAATAAACAGCTGATCTATACATGTGTCAGTGGAGAGCATAAAGATGTCTTTGTAAAATTTGATTTTATTTATAATCTCTTCAGGTCAGGCCGGGTCAGTCCCGAAGTAGCTGCAGAGGTCCTGAGGTTACACAGCAGCTGTCATGGCTCAGAGCAAGACCAACCCCTGCTGGAGGTTAGTGGCATTACAGAGCTGCACAAGTGGCTCAATGCAGGCAGGTATTTTAATCAATTTGAGAATTATTTTCTCAGTCAGTTAATAATTTTTGTCTATGAATAGTTAAAAAAGAGGGAAAAAAATGACCATTTGACATTTCAGGGCCCAAGATTCTGATGTCTTCTAATTGCTTGTTTTATCCAGTCATCAAACCCAAAGATGTTCAATTTACTATCATGCATGATGAAGTTCAACATTAAATCCCCACAAAGGCTGTATTTATTTATTTATTTTTATTTCTATTTATTATTATTATTACTTAATCTTATTTATTTATTTTTTTGTCCTTGATTTTTATTATCACTATTAATATTTTTTCTGTCTCTCCTTGTATAGAGGTATTTACCTGTGTTTGTTTACAAGTTCGGATTAGGGTTGCAAGGGTACGAGACTTTCAGTAGTGAGATAACTGTCTCAGAAAATATCGCGGTGTCACAGTATCACAGCATTACAGTAGTATTATTATTATCAGTTACAGTGACCCTCAAAGGAGTGAAGATTACCATAATTAAAACTTGAAACCATTTTTAAAAAATAAATAAATAAGAGTATGTGTAAAAAGTTTCCCTTTTGAAAATAACTAACATAAAGGAGAGATTTTCTGTCCAGTTGTATTTTTTACAATACCGTAGATAAGAAATCTTACACACTATGATAACCATCAATTTTCATACTGCGGTATACCTTGAAAACAGCATGTTCCTGCAACCCTAGTCCGTAAATGGTCATTGACACTGAAAGGTCCTGACAGAGGCTGGGACCTGATTTTTATGTTTATTTTTTTTCATTTTTGGTTGAATAATGACTAAAGTGGTTAATTAATTATCAAAACTGTTTCTGATGTAACTATATCTAATGTAAAATGGATTCATGATTAGCTAGGACACCATCTGACTCATACCAAATTACAGAATAAGAGATCATCTTCTTTACATATATAGTATAGATCGTGTCAAGCTTCGAAAACATCTTGTCTCTCTTTACAATCACCGCCAGCAGAGATAGCAGCTTAATAAGAGGAGCCATTGATAGAAAAACAGAGTCCACCGAAGTGCGGTGTAGTAAAAAGGGTTGAAGGTGAGAGGAGTGTGTGTGAAGGAGGGGAACGAACATCACCTCTCTGACCCCGTGTCACAGTTGTATTGCTTTTTAGTTACACTTTTCTATGATCAAGTGAAGTGAGCACATTGTCTCACTCCTGTATAATGTGTGTGTGATAAAAGTGCATTTCCAGAATGGCATTGTGGTAATATTTCAGTCATTGGTGGCAGCTTCACAGAGGAATGTGCTGAGGGTCCAAAATGAGCTGGAGTAGAGACGAGATAGGATGACACTCCACGAGCCCAGCTGCTGCTCTCCCTCTGGCTGCTCTGCTCCGCTGTATGCTCCGCTGTGTGTATGGTAGAGTCTGCCTGGATGCTTGTTATTGTTGTTACATTACATGTCATCTACTATAAAACATAACCGATAGCTACTAGTCTTCTTTCCTCAAATTAAATGACAAAGCGATGCTCGTAATTCATCAGATTATGAAACATTTTGTGATAGACACTAGTCAGTCTGAACATTTGGCACATCATGACACACAAAACCCTCATCCGCAGGGTTCAAGTGAGGTCTCGGGGGGGTCAGGCTGTTTGGCTGTTGGTATACTCATCACACACACACACACACACACACACACACACACACACACACAGGCACATGCAGGCATACACACAAATACAGAACAGTCTCTCCTTGGACCAATGCTGCTCTAGTGGGGAGTGTACAGCACCAACAGCCAATCACAGGTGGAGATTTGCACCCCACCTCCTGTGTGGTGTCCACGCTCACAGGCATTGGTTGACATGTCAAATTCTTATTGTGCAAGTGAAGCCAATCAGAGAGCAAAGTGGGCAATAGTAAGGGACAGATGGGGAGTGTGATAGTAATTACTGTCTAAGTGCGTTTGAGAAGAGAGATCTGCTTTTGGATGGCAGAAACAAACTACCATCATTTTGTTTTGAGTTAACTTTGAAGAAAATTGGTAATATTGATATTCCTATAAGGCTGAAAATCCACCTGATAATTCTTTAAAAAGTTTTCAAACAACACATATAGATTTATACAAATAAGAGGGCACAAAATGAACACAGAGAGGCAGCTAAGCTGTCTGTAAAAACACAGAACAAAATCAGTGATAAAATAAATCTCCATAAACACACAATAAATGACCTCTGGTGACAGACATTGTAGATTATCTGCTGTTTATTGATATGTTATTCCTTATGTAACAAGTTATACACTCTCCACAATCTCTCAACCCTTGAATACAAGTTCATGACTGGCAAGATCCGACTTCCTGCCATCCAGATGAAACTGGCTGGTGACCAGACATGCTCAAATCGCCGAGCTGCAGAGGCAAACTGCGTGTCCTTGAACCCGGGAAAGACAAACAGGTGTTAACAGCCCCCGAGGCGGACAGGGTTCAGTTATCTCATCCTGTTCTGGCAAGTTTGAGACAGACTGACTCTGAAACCCTAAAACCCTGACCCCTGCTTTTAAAGTGAAAACACAAGGGGGGTCACACATGGCTCATGTAGCCAATCAGACAGCAGGAGGAGACGCTGTCATATTTGTCATGTTTTAATGATGAATGCACAGTGTGTGTTTGTTTCTTCACTTAGTTTAACTTAGCTGCATGTCATTAAAAATGTCTGTAGGCTGCATGGCCAGCTCTAGTTGTTAAACAATAAGGTGAAGATTTGCGACAATCAGGAAACCCCCCTTTACAGCAACACAAAGGTCGCCAGGCTTTTATCATGTTGCTCTATATGTCCTGAGGGGCCCAGCGACTCTATGGATGAAGGTTCAGGAGGGTTTGAACTCTAAACTTTATCTAGAGTGTGTCCACCTACTCACACTGACCTATAACCATCATTTAAGAGTATATCTAAATGAAAATCTCTCTTTACCTGTGGGATTATGTGAATTATTTATCGCTAAATATCTGTAAGTAGTAGACATACTCAAGTACTGTACCTAAGTACACTTTAAGGTACTTGTACCTGAGTGTTTCCATTTTCTGCTCCCCAACTTTGCTATATTTCAGAGGGAAATATTGTACTTACTTAACTACATTTATTCGATAACTTTAGTTATAAGTCACTTTGCAAATTAGGCTACATAATTTTGAAATGGGTATTATTTCACTGTATTGCTACATTTATTTAAGGAAAGGACAATAGTTCTTCCACCACAGAGAATACTCGAGGCCTCTCACTCTACTATTACTGCATCCTTGATTAATTTATGGAATGACTTAACTGTCAACAAAAATAACACCTGCACCCTGAGTCCAAACCAAAAATGTATTTTAATACACCGATTGACCCCAAGAGAGAGACAGACGGAATTGAAACATTGTCTATTTGAATTCGTGGTTTGCAGCAGTATAAACCTGTGTTTCTTTTTTAACGACTATCCATGGTTTTGGTTCTCTATGAAGATTAATTTATATAGAATGGGCCCTAAATCAGTATTTTAAAGGGACGTATATGTAATTCAGCTGATAACACTTTCTCAACCTGCAGTGTCATTGCAGAAGCTTTGCTTTTTTATACAGAACTAAACAATGGCAGCATAATATCGCCCCAGTGTGTGATTTCAGATAGCATGCCAGCGTTTTGGAGCTAAAAGATGCGTGACGTGTAGCACATCAGTGTCAGCCTCTAGTGTGACATGTAACTTACATGTCGGCAGCACTTTGTAAACAATAACAATGACATAACATGGCAATAACAGTCATTTACTGTCCCTGTTATATGTCAGCTGATCTCCTCTTTTGCTCTGAAGTTAAGGAGCTCCTGGACCTCATTGTCTACCCAATTTTTCAGTTGCTGTTCTTCTTTTTTGAGTTAGCTGCTGACTGCTATCAGCTACTTTTTTTTATCTCCTGGACGTGGGCCACACACATAACATGTCAAAACATCACACCCATCCCGTCCTGCTTTGTCCCCCCATTGCACAATTGTACGTCTTATACAGAACAACAAGGCAGAATAATGACGCAACATTCCCCCCTTGATCAGACTGTGTGAAAGGGGCTAGCATTAGTACGGTTATTGTTGTTTACACTGTTAGTGCTTTTAATTAATTTGAAGAGTTTGATTCAAGTCTTCCATAAAAAGACAGCTAAAGAGTGAAAGCTAACTTAGATACAGTACATTTTATCAATAGATTTCCAGAATGATTCAACACTTTAATAGCTGCAGTTGTAGAAAATACGGTCCGACCTTGTTTATACTGTAATGCATTGTTTGTTTGTCCTGACAGACTGACCTCCATGTGCATGATAACTAGTGCACATAGGGCTTGACCTCAAGAGACTTTACCTTGTCTTCTAAGCCCCTGGAAGTCTGTTCCTCCTCATGCAGAAGTCAATAAGTTACACTTTAAGGGTCACAGTTTTATCTGGGTTATATTTTTCTGCTAATTTTCCAACACACATTCAACCTCTTCATGCTTCATGCTGACACGTTGTCAGAGCTCTGATAGCAGTTATCTTTCAACATAACCAGAATGATCTTGTTAGAGTCGAAAAGAAAAAAAAATCGCCTCTCCTGGTCAGTCATTAACAAATGTTTAGAGGCAACCCACACAAACTCAGCGAGGAGTCAGCCCCTCTCTTTTTCAGATAGCATTCACGTGTGCTCTTGAAACAAGTGTGGCGTCTTGAGTGTTTTCATCCTGGCACACAGGCTGTAGTCAGGCCAAAATAAACACAGGTGTATCATCCAGAGTTCGTACACTGAGCAGTGAGACTGACTCATGTCTATTCATGTTTGTCACATTTAAATGTCCCCGACCTCTGACCTACGTCTCCTTGTAGAGATGTCTGTGTCCAGGTTCTATAGTACATGCCAAGGTCAAGCAGGTTGTGAGTATGTGGAGTCAGAGTAACCTCTGGAAATGTGAAGTATAACACAGGATGCATGCTAACAAAACCTTGATCCATTGCAAAAAGAAAATGGAGGAGCACATCTGACAGCTGCAAAAAATGTCTCAAAAAACAATGTACCCAAAACAAAAAAATATCATCCTTGCATCCGGCATATGAATGCAGATAAATAAAAAATGCCAATAAAAAGCTAAATCATCTTCAGAGGATAGCCAGTGGGTTTCATGATTGCATTTGGACCAATGCATTCCTCCTCTTTTGCTCTCCACATGGACTTTTTACCTGCTGCTCAAACCTGCTCGGTATCTTCTGGGACTACAAACAGAAACCAGAACACAACATGTCACGGGAGTCAAAGGACTGTGTTTACTGTTTGGCTGCGGGCGCCCTCTGCCCACAATTTGCCACCAAAAGCATGACATTGCATGGTAGCTGGCCACAGGCCGCACTTCACTGCTGCTTGGTGTTTGCGGCATAAGGGGTAGCAGACAGACAACACTGTAAGAACACCGAAATGCTGGTGAATGTCAAGTCTGGGTTTTACCTAATTATTGCCATTGTTTCCCTCCAGACACTTTTTAAAGTGTATAGATATACTCTGCTATGATTTGTCGTTTGTTTACCATGTTTTTTTCCATGTAAAAAGTTTTTAAAAAGTTGTTAGAAAAGGGGTCCAGAAGCACATTTGGCCTACTCTTTCTCCCTCATTGAGAAATTCTGTAGCTGGCTTCCACCCTACCCACCAACGCTGCTTGAGTTAGGTTTCGCTCTTGCTTTCTGCTTTCTTTCATATGTTTATGTTGTTTGTTAGCTTCTAGGCTAACTGACAGTAGCTAACACAGCATCAGTGGTTGTGAAACATATTAATGTCTGCTACGATGTTCCAGTGTGTTTGCATCAGTCTGGTTGACATGACTGCCGTCAAAACTTTTACTATGCTGGTGCAAACTTTCACTCTCTGTACTAATAAGTCTGCTCTGAGCTCGAGTTTTCAGGTTTTTTTTGCTGGTATATGTATATTAGACAGCTGTCAGCTTTCGTGTTAGTGACGTACCTAAACCAGTCTGCCCAGGGTACGGTGGAAGTCAGATTTTTTGGGAAGTCCACAGGCATCACCTCCTGCAGTAGAGGGAAGTGAAAACACCTCTTAAGTGAGAAACTTTGCACAGATACAAGTCAGATGTAGTAACGTGGCACGCTAATATCAGCATGTCATTGTTATCGGCCAAAATTGGCTTTAAAATGAACTATCAGAATTGGCCAACATGCTTTTTCTTTTTTTGCACAGTGAATGAATATTATATACATTGAAAAGTATTTTAATTCATTTCTCCATCTGCTGGTGGGCCATCAAAATAAGAGTATGCATGCATAATATGATGTTAATCCATCACAGAAGGGATTTGATCATCGCAAAAATTAGGTGGGGAAAAGGTGGATAGATCAACATTGGTATCGGTTATCGGCCAAATAAGTTGTTATTTGACTGGATATCGGCAAAAAATCCAATATCTTGCATCCCGACAGTATAGTCATACTTTTAAATGGAGAGGATATTTAATTATTTCAACTGTTTATTCATTACTTTAACCTAACTAATTCAGTAGTTTACAAGGTAACTCACTTGTTAACCCCTTGGCTAATTATTTCTAAAGTTTATGCATTACTCTTACCTAATTATTTTCACTATGCTTGCCTGCTAACTAGTTTTCCTACAATATGAAATAGTTTATCTGGGGTTTGCTGTCTGGGAATTTTTCCAAAAAGAGTTCTGAGCATGACTAGTTTTTCGGATAAAATGTCTTACATGTTGGAGGTGTAGGAATAATGGGTGCTTTGTTTTAGCCCCTCAGCAGCGTTTACACCACTCTCAGCATGCAGCTCCTGCCTCTCCTGGTTTGATTTGATTCTGCAGGCCTCGGGTTAGATTAGGTCAGCCCGCTACTCACTTAGGTGGCATTTATTTTTATGTTAACACAGCTGTTTCTCATTTTCACCCCTTCCTCTTAACAACACAGAAACTAATTCACTGCTCATTATGTGTGGTTCTATAATGTCCTGTGTGCTGCACTTCAGCCAGTAATTCATATGCCACTTGTTTTTATGTACAAATAGACCTACTGTAGTTTACAAGTAATCTGAAATATATCCCAAAATTCCTTTTCAAACTCTCTAAATAACTGTGAAAAGCTCATGCAATTACTTCCTATTGGCCCTATGGTTAATGTAGATTGTGATTTTGCTTTTCTGGTAAAATCTGTTTTAAATGAGGCTTAAAGCAGTGAGGAAGAGAGGTATTTCATTCACTCCTGAGAGCTAGTTAACATTCTCCTCTCATTTCATGGGGCCGACTCCACGCCAGCTGAAATTAGAGCCAGATGAGAGAGAGATGGAGAGAAAGGGATTTGTCCCCCTGCACTGTTTACGCTACAATAAAGAGAGATTTGTTTACCTCTCGCTGTCTGCAGAGCTTGTACACCACGTGAAAAGGTACAGAGTCGGTGTCTGCGTGCCGTTTACAGCCCCATTGTTTCTCCAGGTGTATGTTTGTGCATGCACATGCGGTGTGTTTGTGAGCATCACTTGCACAAACAGTCCTATACAAGTCCCTGATACTCTGCTGAAACACAGGCACAGTGAGTCACCTTAAAGGCCACGAGATATCTGAGAGACTCATCTTCATTATTTGATCTTCTCTCAGGAAATGGTTGATATTCTCTGCAGTCGTGTATAGAAACAAGAGCCTCAGGCTGGGACTTGGATGGAGAAGAGCATTTAGACAACAGGTGACTGTCTCCTCCAAATTTAATTATAGGCAGTGATGGAAAGTAACTAATTACATAGTACTCTACTGAGGTACAAATTTTGAATGTATTATGCTACTTTAAACATCTTCTCCACCAAGTTTCAGAGGGAAATACTGTACTTCCTACCTCATACACGTTTATCCTTTGGTTGATTAGTTTATATAATAATGATATAATATTATGCATTTCTTAAGATTTAACAACCCAGCACTGTATAAAGTAGTTAACATGAGCTCCAACTTAACCAACTAACATTAGAAATCTAATTACACCTTCATGCATCAATAAAAATAATGCAATAAAATACTATAGCAGACTGAATAATAAGTACTTCCACTGTTGATTCTTTTACTTTACAAAGTGGAGATGGTGGTATGATGCAGTATGGTAGCTGCAACAATGATGTTTATACCCAAGGTAGTGTTGTAGCAGTTAGTGGAGAGCAGCTAGCAAGTTCAGAGTTTGTCAAAATTGATCAGGGCAAATAATTTGGCATACCGAAATGTTGCACCCCTGAAATAGTGCTTGGTTACACGACCTAATGAGCTCCATGTTTAATGGATTCGGTGTGGACAGAGAGCATCTGTGGCGTGATAGCCAGATGTTTGCTTGCTGTTAGGACACGGATGTCAGCCTCCATAGCTCTCCTACACACTACAAAATGAGGAGGGCAGTAATTAGGTTTGTTTCTTTTTGTTGTTGTTGTTGTTTTTGTTGTCTATCACCTGGCTCATTGTGTAAGCTCTTATGTGGCAACTTGTGAGTGCTAGAATGTGTTCGCTGCTCTTGTCCTGAGACCCATATGCTGATCTGTTGTCTCTGACATGTTGTTGACATTCAAGTGCTGCTGCTATTCTTAGTGTGTTTTGTTGTTTATTTTATTATGTTTACTTATTTAAACCTAATTTAAATTTTCAGTTGGTTGCCATCAGCAACATCACCAGTAGATGCCACTTAATCCTACACACCAGACCTTTAAGTAAAATGTCTCGGTACTTCCTCCTCCATCCAAAAATATAATCTTTAGCAGGAAGACTCCCCTAATTGTGACAATTAAGTAAGCTTTTCTTAATGTCCTTCTGTACTTTTACCTAAAAAAATTTTTTTTACAAATGTTTAGGGCTGCAGTTAACAACTATTTTCATTATCAATTATCACACCAATTATCAATAATGTCTAAGCTTCATTTTAATGTTGTAGCTGCTCATAGTGAATCAAAATTTAACAATTTTATACTGATGGGTAGTTTAATATACAACTATTATGTATATTATCAACTAATCATTAGGTTTTTGATGTGTAATTTTAATCTGCAAAGTAACTATAGGAGTCACAAAAATGTAGTGGAGTATGAGTATGTAGTATAAAATGGTAGAGGTGGGAATCACCAGATGATCCACGATATGATATTATCACGATACTTAAGTCACGATACAATATTATTGCGATTTTATATATGTTGCAATATGCTGTATTACGTTGGAATATATTGCGATCTGTTACCTTTTCTCAACTGTAAATTATGTTCTGTTTTGTCTTTTAGATGAAGTTTTCCATCTGTTCATCTCTCTTCAGCCATTTTTTTATGCAGCAGCAAAAAGTATCTAATGGACTAAAAAAGCATCCCTATAAAATGGAGACACTTAAGTGTGGTACAAGTACCTCAAAATCGTACTTAATTCAAGTACAGTACAATATTTGACTAAATGTTCTTAGTTACTTTCCACCACTGCAATTTACTAAATTGCAAGGCTAAGAAAAGCAGCAAATTCTGGATCTATCAAGTGTTTTGCATTGTTGTTTGAAAAAAAAAAAGAATTTAAATGATGAATTCATTAAAAAATTGTGACAGTTTAAAAGCCTTTCAACCGACTAATTGATTAATCAATGAATTGTTGCAGCTCTACATGTTTTACATTCATGTCATTGATTTGGTTCTTTTCTGATCACTTTCAATCAATCAATCAATTTTATTTATAAAGCCCAATATCACAAATCACAATTTGCCTCACAGGGCTTTACAGCATACGACATCCCTCTG